>NC_090651.1:200044997-200344997 GCF_040937935.1 Hyperolius riggenbachi
CTCATAGTCCAGCTCAATCGCATACAAAACGCGGCAGGACGACGATTGCGCTTTGACCAAAATCGCATCGCACTAATGGAAATTGCTGCTGCAGTTTCCATTAGTTTAATGTACCTTGCGATTTGCGATCAGAAGCAAACCGCAAATCGCAGGCTAGTGGAAAAAGGCCCTTAGTCTTATCAATGTTTACCCCCCTCCCAGCATAGATCAGTCAGACTTTACATGCTGCAGAGCCAGAAGCAGCCAGTCAGGAGTGGTGTACTGTATACATATCAATATCACATCCCCAAGCAGACAAACTGCGAATGTGTACATAGTATGTCCAGGTCAGAGGGCACACGCAACGGCTACGTCTTCCCGTGGGAGTGCACGCATACTCCTGCAGGCCTACTGTGTCTGCGCTGACTAGGACTCTGGAACGGCAGCTTTAGAGTGGGCCAAACATAATGCAAATTGAGAAACTAGTTGAGAGCCAAATCTGATGGCTCCGAGGGGGCCAGATTTGGCCCACGGGCCGGAGTTTGACACGTATCATCTAAACGGAGGCAGACGCCCAGCCACCGAGCTACGGGAGGTGTGGTAAGCCTATACGCACCTCTCAAACACACACACAGGGCATCAATTACAAAGATTAACCAGTGCGCATGGAAAAAAAAAGGGGCTTTACATAGTGAATTGCTTGTGCGTGCGTGCGTGCGTGCGTGCGTGCACATACTCACACACACTCTTTATAGGGGCACTATGGCAAAACATTTTAAAATATGTGCAAACAAACAAATAAGAAGTATGGTTTTTCCAGAGTAAAATGAGCCATAAATTACTTTTCTCCTATGTTGCTGTCACTTACAGTAGGTACTAGAAATCTGACAGAAGTGACAGGTTTTGGACTAGTCCATCTCTGTATAGGGGATTCCCAGCAAGGCTTTTATTCTTTATAAAGATATTCCCTAAAATAATTTAAACAATGATGCTGGCCAGCTTCCCTGCTCACTACACAGTTTTTTGGCAGTTGGACAGAGCAACTGCCTTTCACTAAGTGCTTTTGAAAATAAATAAATCCCTGAAAATCCCCTGTGAAGAGATGGACAAGTCCAAAACCTGTCGCTTCTGTCAGATTTCTACTACCTACTGTAAGTGACAGCAACATAGGAGAAAAGTCATTTATGGCTCATTTTACTCTGAAAAAAAATGTACTTCTTATTTGTATGTGTTTGCAAATATTTTAAATTTTACAATTTTTCGCTGTAGTGCCCCTTTGACAATGAACTGATAAACTCACAAAAGTACTGGTTCTGCTTGGAAGGCCACATCCACTACTAACAGCCACCAGCATTGCCACATACTACGACCAGCGCTCCGCTCAACAAGTTTCATTATAAGACGTTGTTAAAGACTCGCTGCTTGTGCCATGGTAGATTGAAACTATAAGAGGTTGGGGGGAGACCACCAAGGAAAGCCATAAGAGGACCACAAGACCAACAGGGGAATTTATATAAGGGGGAAACCAATACACTCCCAGAAAAAAAAATATATAAAGGGTGACCCACAAGAAGTAGTTGTTAAATAGAAATCAAAACTAGTCCTCAGTAAGAGTACTTTGAGGCGGGTGCAGACAGGAACAATAAAATCGATGGGGCCTTATGCAATCTAACTGTCGTGCATCTAAAGGCCACTTCTTGGGGCACCTTCAGGGAAAGTATTTGACTTAAAGTGGATCAGAGATGAAAAACTAACTATAAGTAACTTGTCTATATATCTTATCTAAAGTTTACACAGCATATCTAGCTGCAAACAGCTTCAACGGTTTATGATTTATTTATTCCTGTGATAAAATGAGGGCAGCCATGTTCTGTTTGTCACAATGTCACAGGCTGAGGGCTGGATATGCTATCAGCTTGCCTGTGTGTAAATTCAGTCCCCTCTCCACCTCCCCTCTGCCTCTGAAATCTCTGGCTAGTAACAACCTCCTCCTGCCCAGACTGAGCTCCCATAAGCCCTTGCTACAGTGCCAAGGCACTGTGAAAAAGTGCTACTGTGCCAAATCACTGTGAAAAAGTTGTGGGCGAGGCTTGTTTAGTTTATAGGGAATTAGTGTATTAAAACAAAAAAAAAAGTAATTGGCTTGAGGAATGCCCTATAAACTATATGAAAGGAACACAATTATGCAATGAGTAAAAGTTTATCTCGGATCCACTTTAATGATCCTGTTGAATGCTTAGCAGACTAGGCATAGGGATCGGGATGGCCAGTCAGGAACAGCATCAAGACAAGGTAATCTAGCCTGTTTAAAACTTCATTCATGTTTTTTTCCCCCAGATCAGGGGAAGTTTAATGAGAATCTAAAGTGAAATAAAGGTGGCCAGTTTGACTTGCCTGGATCTTTTTCTAGCCCCTGCAGTAGTTCCACTGTGCTCTGATCAGCAGCTGTGCTCCTCTGAGAGCTCTGGGCAGCACACCTCTTGACCACGCTTCCGTGAAAGGGAGTGTCTTCCGCTTGCGCAGTTCGTAAAAACTGCAACAATGCTGAATGCTCCTGGCTACAAAAATGCGATTGAGGAGGCGCGCAGCCAGGGCAATGCATGTGTAGTAGCAAGTGACTGGTCTAGTCAGCCAGCTTTAGAGCACCACAGCAGCTACATTGAACAGTGTGGAACGACAGCGAGGGACCAGGATGACTACAGAAGGATGGAAGAAGCCCTAGGTAGAGTTGGGCGAACTGTTAGCGCAACTGCAGCCGAACTGTTCGGCTGCCCAACCTGTCATGTGGCTGTGGCTCTTACTACTTCCGGGTCGCAATGACCCGGAGTAGTACGTCTGCGCTGGCCCGGCGGAGCGCGTCCTAAATCGCGCTCCCGTTGCCGGGCACTCTCTGCACATGTGTGTGACGTCATGAGTGACGTCACACACATGCGCAGAGAGTGCCCGGCAACGGGAGCGCGATCTAGGACACGCTCCGCCGGGCCAGCGCAGACGTACTACTCCGGGTCATTGCGACCCGGAAGTAGTAAGAGCCACAGCCACATGACAGGTTGGGCAGCCGAACAGTTCGGCTGCAGTTGCGCTAACAGTTCGCCCAACTCTAGCCCTAGGTAAGTTAAACTGCCCACATTTATTTCACTTCAAGTCCCCTTTAAAGGAAACCAAAGCTGAGAGAAATTAAAAATACATGGGGCTTCCTCCAGCCCTATGCGCACAGATCGCTCCCACGCCGCCATCCTCAGTCTTCTCCCGGGTCCCGTAACTTCATCTAGTCTGTCCAAAATACGTGTGCCCTCTATGTATCTCTCCGGCTGCTGCAGTTGTTATCGGCACACATCACTAAACGTCACTTGCGTGATCACGCACCTGTACACACAATGTGAGACCACAGGAACAACCGCTTATCGCTCAAAAAAAATCACCAGTCATCAGAAAAATCACATGGTGGGTACGTAACTTAAGAGGTTAATCAGCAAAGGGCCAAATGTCTCACAGTATTCATAAGATGTACACAGTGTGTTGAGAAAGGAGGTCTATAAGGGGTGTAGTGAAGCAATGGAGGTGAAGAGCCTATGACAATAGGTGTGTGTAAGGAACTGTAAACACTTAACTCCAGTACCAGTGAAAACATTCAGAGCAGGGAAGTGAAAGTTACCGTCTGCACACTGCTTGTGAGATGTTAAAAAAAAAAGTCTGTGACTGGTAGGTTACTCACCCTGTACCGTGGTGTTAGAACACTCAGCTTCTATCAGATGAACTAGTCGACTGTGATGGGAGGGACTAACGTCGCCCATTAGTGATGTCATGCGGAAGCCATTTTGGAAATGGGCAGTCTACGTAAAGCTTGAAGGTTTTGCCCTTACTGACCAAGCGTAAAAACTTGAGTAATACTGAAAAATAAGACAGAGGAAGCTAGAATAAAACAGAAAAGAATAGAGGAAAAACTAAGACCATAGCAATTACAGTACAAGTATAAAGCATGCAAATGCAGAACAGAACATTGTCTTCCTGAAACAGAAGGTATTTCAGAGGGCTTTTTGGTCCTTTTTAGCCTGTAATACACTCCTAGAAGTTCTGGTTCACCATAAGCTTGTTGGCAATCTGCTACTCAAAGTATGCCAAGTAAGGTTTAAAACGTGAGTACCATGATATAGTGGTATGCTGCCATCTAGTGACAGGATATTATTTGTACTTACAGGCTATACCAGGAATGCGAGGACAGAGGAGCTATCCTTCGTTCAAACTGAGGGATATATCACATTCAGAACACACAAAACATAGGAAGTTGTAACACAAATTAAACATAGAATATACAACAGGAAAATAATTATAATGCAATAAAATGTACATTAGAAAGACTAGAAATTAATTCAATCGATTAAAAAAAGAGTGATTTGAACTTTGCATGCAAAAATTATTTAAGTGTATTTTTTTCAAGTAATTCATTCACTCCTTCAGAACTTAGAATTTTTATCCTTTTCCAGGGTTTCAAAAGTATTCAAGGCAGGGCCGGTTCTAGACAAGCACATATGAGGGGGCAGACAGAAATTTGCAGGGGGCATGGAAAAAACCCTGCACGCCGAAAATGGGTGTGGTCCTGGCCGGATGAGGGCGGAGCTAACTGTAATTTAAAAAATACAATGCAAAGACAGTGGGCCCAAGTTTTAGTGACCCTTTTCCCAAAAAATTGATTCACATAATTGCGCAGCTTTTCTCCAGGAAATACATGTAATATGATCAGCTTTCACCAGAAAATACACGTAATGTGATCAGATTTGGCCAGAAAATATGTTCAACCATGTCGGCAGACTTGATCAGAACATACACAATGTCGGCAGATTTGACCAGAACATACAGTGTCGGCAGATTTGACCAGAACATACACAATGTCGGCAGATTTGACCAGAACATACAGTGTCGGCAGATTTGACCAGAACATACACAATGTCGGCAGACTTAACCAGAACATACACAATGTCGGCAGATTTGACCAGAACATACAGTGTCTGCAGATTTGACCAGAACATACACAATGACGGCAGATTTGACCAGAACATACACAATGTCGGCAGATTTGACCAGAACATACAGTGTCGGCAGATTTGACCAGAACATACACAATGTCGGCAGATTTGACCAGAACATACACAATGTCGGCAGATTTGACCAGAACATACACAATGTCGGCAGATTTGACCAGAACATACACAATGTCGGCAGATTTGACCGGAAAATACACAATGTCGTCAGATTTGACCAGAACATACACAATGTCAGCAGATTTGACCAGAACATACACAAGGTCGGCAGATTTGACCAGAACATACACAGTGTCATAATTACCTGCTAAGGAGGGGAGCCCGACTGCTATCCTCCCTCCCTGGCCTCGGAGGCCTCCCTCCTGTAATGCGCGGTGGAATACAATGCAAGTGTCCGGCGGGCTGAAGCAGAGGAAAGAGCTTCAGTCTTCAGATCCATGCAGTCTCCTCTGTAACGACGCTGCTCTCGCTGTGAGTCAGGAAGTAGCGCAAGAATGTCATTACAGAGGAGACAGTGTAGACCGGAAGACTGAACCTCTAGTGACTGCTTCAGTCCGCCGGTTCCTTGCATTATATTCCGCCGCGAATTACAGGAGGGGGGCCCACCCGAGGTGAGGGAGGGAGGACAGGAGTGGGACCCCCAGGGAAATAAGTTTTTTTTTAAAAAAACACAAGGATACATAATGGCCCTATGCCTGCAGAGCGGCTCTGATTTGAGGGGGCAAGAAGTCTATTTGAGGGGGCTCTGCCCCCTCTCGCCCCCCTAAAGCCGGCCCTGATTCAAGGTGGTTTCTACTCTTTACTACTGGAATGAACAGGGCAGTTTCTAGGCTAAAATGCACCCAGGGCGAGGGAGTAAAAATTGTGCCCCCCTCCCCAGCGCCGTGGAGCCAGGTATAGGTGTCTGCAGTATAGGTTAGCAAGGTCTAGTTGCACTCAGTATAGGTAGCCAGCTATAGGTCCCCCAGTATAGGTTAGCCAGGTAGGTGCCTCCAGTATAGGTAGCCAGTATAGTTGCCCCCAGTATAGGTTAGATAGGTAGGTGCTCCCAGTACAGGTTAGCTAGGTGGGTGCCTCCAATATAGGTAGCCATACTAGTTGCCCCAGCATAGGTTAGATAGGTAGGTGCTCCCAGTATAGGTTAGTTAGGTAGGTGCCTCCATAATAGGTAGCCAGTATAGTTGCCACCAGTATAGGCTAGCTAGGTAGGCACTCCCAGTATAGGTTAGCTAGGTAAGTGCCTGCAGTATAGGTAAGATAGGTACGTGCCCCCAGTATAGGTTAGTTAGGTATGTGCCCCCAGTATAGGTTAGATGGATAGGTAGGTGCCCCCAGTATAGGCTGGATAGGTAGCTGCCCCCAGTACAGGTTAGATAGGTAGGCACCCCCAGTATAGGTTAGATAGGTAGGTGCTCCCAGTATACGTTGGATAGGTAGGTGCCCCCAGTATAGGCTAGATAGGTAGGGGCCCCCAGTACAGGTTAGATAGGTAAGTGCCTCCAGTACAGGTTAGATAGGTAGGTGCCCCCAGTACAGGTTAGATAGGTAGGTGCCCCCAGTACAGGTTAGATAGGTAGGTGCCCCCAGTACAGGTTAGATAGGTAGGTGCCCCCAGTATAGGCTAGATAGGTAGGTGCCCCCAGTATAGGCTAGATAGGTAGGTGCTCCCAGTACAGGTTAGATAGGTAGGTGCTCCCAGTACAGGTTAGATAGGTAGGTGCCCCCAGTATAGGTTAGATAGGTAGCTGCCCCAGTACAGGTTAGATAGGTAGGTGCTCCCAGTATAAGTTGGATAGGTAGGTGCCCTCAGTATAGGCTATATAGGTAGGTACCCACAATATAGGTTAGATAGGTAGGTGCCCTCTCCCCCATAATGGAGGGGGGAGTCAGCCGCGGGGAGAGCGGCTCGACCTCTTCCTCCCTTCCTCTCCCGGGTTGCCCTCCGTGCTCCACCCTCTGCTGCAGAGTGAGCACAGCAGGAAGCGCTGCCTGTTCAGTAAGCCAGCACCTATTCAGTAGGAGACCTTTGGCAAGTCTCCCTAACACTGCTACTGCCTATAGAGCGCGCCCTAGTGGCTGCAGCTCTGGCGCTTTGAGTCCGCCAGGAGAAAAGCGCGATATAAATGTTATTTGTCTTGTATACAGTCAGCAACTCACCTCCCTGTGTTCCAATCGACGATCACTTGCTGCTGGTCTCCTCCTCTGCATAGCCGCGGTATACACACTAATACCTGTTTAGCAGGAAGTAGAGTGTGTATAAGTGGCTATGCAGAGGAGGAGACCAGCCGCAAGTGATCAGCGATGGGAACGCAGGGAGGTATGTTGCTGACTGTATACAGTGCTTCCTGCTGCATTCAATCTGCAGCAGAGGGGGGAGCACGAAGGGCGGCCTGGCAGAGGAAGGGAGGGATAGGTCGGCCACCTTCCCTGCGGCTGACTCCCCCCTCCATCACGGCGCCCCCCCCCAGTGCTAAGGGCGGCCGCACGGCCCTAGAAACGGGCCTGGGAATGAACAATAGCCCAATAGGATATTAGGAGAATTGTTGAAATTGCCAGAAAAGCCTGCTGAGCCGCCACAAAGTCAACAGCGCATTACCATTGGACTTCCGTGGCGACGCGGTGACGGAAGTAATATAAGTCAATGGGCGATGCAGGAAATTTCAACATGTTGGCAGCAGAGGTATGGTGCGCAAGCACAGAATGAGGAAATATGACAGGTATACCAGTGATGTTTTTCATGTAAAGCAGGGAGTACGTCACTGGGCGAGGGATGTGCGGTGGGGCTGCACTATGCATATGACCTTGTTGGTATACTCTGCCGCAGGGTCATATGTGAGGCATTTTGGGCATTGTGGTGTGACAAGGGCTGGGCATTGCACAGCAAACACACCAGCAAGTTGTAAAACCAGCTTTAAAAGACAACTGTAGTGAGAGGTATATGGAGGCTGCAACAGGGGTGCCTGTAGTCATTTTGTCACTCCAGGCAAGAAAACCTGTGCCCCCCCCGCCCGAAAATAATCATCAGTGCATCACTAGAAAATAATCATAATGCAGCAGCGTTTCACCAAAAAATAATCGTAATGCGGCATTGTTTGACCAGAAAAATACACGTAAAGGCGGCAGCGTTTCACCAGAAAATACATATAGGCAGGGCTCTACTTTCATGAGGCATAAAGGGGGACAGAAGGAAGCACGAAGGGGGACAGAAGGAGGCACAGGGGGACTGAATAAGGCACACAAGGTGACATAGGGAGGCACAGGGGTACAAAAGGAGGCATGAGGGTCAGAAGAAGTCACAAAGGAGGACAGAATGAGACACAAAGGAGGACAGAAGGAGGCACAGGAGGACAGAAGGAGGTACACAGAGGGGCAACAGGCGGTACAGGGGGACAGAAGAAGGCATGAGGACCAAAAGGAGGCCCAAAAAAGGACAGGAGGAGGCCCAAAAAAGGACAGAAGGAGGCACTGGGGGACTGAAGGAGGCACACGGGGACAGAAGAAGGCACAAAGTGGGGCAGAAGGAGGCACAAGGGGGGGCAGAAGGAGGCACATAGGGGGGCAGAAAGAGGCACAATTGGAGGCAGATTGAGACACAAAGGGAGACAAAAGGAGGCACAGGAGGAAAGAAGGAGGCACAAAAGGGGGAAGAAGGAGGCACGATGGGGGACAGAAAAAAGCACAAAGGGAGGCACACGGAGACAGTAGGAGGCACAAAGGGGAACACAAAGATGCACAAAGGGGGACAGAAGGAGGCAAAAAAGGGTGACAGAAAAAGGCAGAAGGGGATGTAAGGAGGCACAGGGAGACAGAAGGAGGCAGAGGGTGAAAGACAGAGCCACAGGGAGACAGAAGAAAGCACAAAGGGGCACAGAAGGAGGCACAGGGGGGCAGAGGAAGGCACAGGGGGCAGAGGTAGCACATGGGGACTGAAGAGGCACATGGAGACAGAATAAGGCACAAAGGGAGACACATGAGGACAGAAGGAAGCAGAGTGGGACTGAAGGAGAAACAGGGGGCAGAGGTAGCACAGGGGGACAAAGAAAAGCACAAGGGGACATAAGGAGGCACAGAAGGACAGAGGGAGGCAGAGGTGGTACAGGGGGACTGAAAGAGGCACATGGAGACAGAAGGAGGCACAAAGGGAGACAGGAGGCATAAAAGGAGACAGAAGGACAAACAGGGGGTACGACATGGCACAAGGGACTGAAGGAGGCACAAAAGGGACAGAAGGAGGCACAAAGGGGGGAAAAGGGATGTACAAGGCACAGAGGGACACAGTGGCAGCTGCCTGCAACTTCCGCTAAGCAGATGCAGCAGAAGCAAGTAATAGAACCTGTGGGGTGGGGCTTAGTCAGGGGGGCGTGGATTCATCCAGGGGGCGTGGCTTAATCAAGCAACATTGCGCTCCCAGGACCAATGGCACTCCAGGCAATGGCCTGTACTGCCTATGCCTAGAGGCTCCCCTGGGCTGCAATATTTATTTCTTTTTAAGCGATACCAGTTACCTGCTGATCTGCAGTAGTGGCTGAATAACACCAGAAACCAGCACGCAGCTAATCTTGTCTGATCTGACAATAATGTCAGAAACACCTGATCTGCATATGCTTATTCCGGGTGTATGGCTAAAAGTATTAAAGGCAGAGGATCAGCAGAATAGCCAGGTAACTGGTATTGCTTAAAGAGTAACTGTCAGGCTGCAGAAGCTAATTTAAACCTCTATTCTCCTGTGTTAAACAGTTTAGACAGAAGCCAAAAAGGCATTACTAAAGATAAAAATCTCTCTTACATTTGATGTAGCTTATCAGCAAAGCTAAGCTCCTAAGGAGGACGCAAGCCGCATTCCATACTGCAAAGCATTCTGGGGCCCTCCCCTCGGCTGCTAAGGAGAAGACGGGATCAAGTTTCAGCAGCTTCTAACTCAGTCCAGCCACAGCACAGATAAATCTCCGGGCAGAGTACACTGCAGGAGTCCGCTATTGTTCCTAGCCACATGGCTCATTAATATTCACTGCACACTGTGTTATTCTGTACGAGCTCCTCTGTGATCAGGAAGCAGGCAGGACATGACGACACATTTGGCTTCACAAACATGGAACCTGCCATGGGCTGTCAGGAGCATCATTCTCTGCATATACTATATCAAAATTCTGTGAAATCCAAACGTGGACAGTGAAATGCATATGTAATGTAAGTACAGCCAATCTTTAGCTACTGATATATGTGTTTATTTTCTCTGAGACCTTATACCTAACAGCTCCTCTTTAAAATGAAATAAATATGGAAGTCTCCATATACCTCCATATACCTCTCACTACAATGGTCCTTTAAGAACATTACTCTTTTGCTGTCCTATTCTCTTCAAACAATTGAGTAGTGTGGTCAACATATTAGAGCCCACAAGGGCACAGATAACATATATTGCAAAACCAGCAGCATACATGATATGATAGTGGGTGGGAGGTGGTATTAGTACTATAGGATCTACTGTAAATGAGGTGTTTTTATGTATAAAAGGACATGCTAGGCATTTCCTTCACTGGCAACAAAAGGCTCCCAGTAAACCTGATGGGATGAGGGAGTGGTTGTGGGTTTGAGTTGACTTGAAGTTGACGCTAAGAAGTTGCACAGGTTTGAAGCTCTTTTAAAAGAAAGTATTGGTTATGGGGGTATTAATGGCTTGAGGAAAGGGTCTCTGTATATGAGCTCCCATTTTTTATTTAAAAAATCTCCAATGGACCTATGGTGTGTACTATATCTGCGTACATGCATAAAGGGCGTTGGGAAAAAAGGGCGTGGGGTGTAAACGATAAGTGGCAATAACGTTTATAAAAAAATAATGTGTTGTATTTCATTTACAATAATGTGTTGTATTTAATTTACAATAATATTTTACAAATTAAAAAACATTAAATAATGTGTATGAGTGCGCAAATTGTAACGATAATCGATAATCTTCCCTATTTTAAAAGTGAAACTTATAACGTTTGTTAAAAAACGAAAATATATGTATAATAATTATAATTGTATAATATTGTGTATAACCTTCATTTATCGTTTCTTCATGTAATAAAATCTGAAAATATTGTTTGTAACAATGAAAAATAACTGTAGTAAAACATTACTAAATATTAGTAACCTTTTACTACAACTAAACCTAACCCTACTCTCACACAGAACCCTCCCTGTACCTATCCCTAACCCCCCCCCCCCTGGTGGTGCCTAACCCTAAGACCCCCTGATGATGCCTAACCCTAAATCTCCCCTGGTGGTGCCTAACCCTAACCACCCCCCTGGTGGTGCCTAACCCTAACCACCCCCCTGGTGGTGCCTAACCCTAAATTTCCCCTGGTGGTGCCTAACCCTAACCACCCTCTGGTGGTGCCTAACCACCCCCCTGGTGGTGCCTAACCCTAACCACCGCCCTGGTGGTGCCTAACCCTAAGACCCCCCCTTAGTGATCGCTTTACATAGTTATTTTGGTTGAAAAAAGACATACGTCCATCGAGTTCAACCAGAGAACAAAGTACAACACCAGCCTGCTCCCTCACATATCCCTGTTGATCCAGAGGAAGGCGAAAAAACCCTTATAAGGCATGGTCCAATTAGCCCTAAAAGGGGAAAAAATTTCTTCCCGACTGCAGATGGCAATTCGATAAAATCCCTGGATCAACATCATTAGGCATTACATAGTAATTGTAGCCATGGATGTCTTTCAATGCAAGGAAAGCATCTAAGCCCCCTTTAAATGCAGGTATAGAGTTTGCCATAACGACTTCCTGTGGCAATGCATTCCACATCTTAATCACTCTTACTGTAAAGAGCCCTTTCCTAAGTAAATGGCTAAAACCTCATTAATATCAAAGCTGAATATTTTTGAAAGTAGTTTTTAGTTTGTTTTTAGTTTTAGCTATTTTAGGGGGATATCTGTGTGTGCAGGTGACTATTACGGTGCATAATTATTAGGCAACTTAACAAAAAACAAATATATACCCATTTCAATTATTTATTTTTACCAGTGAAAGCAATATAACATCTCAACATTCACAAATATACATTTCTGACATTCAAAAACAAAACGAAAACAAATCAGTGACCAAAATAGCCACTTAAAAGCCTGCCATTCATGGATTCTGTCAGTGTTTTGATCTGTTCACCATCAACATTGCGTGCAGCAGCAACCACAGCCTCCCAGACACTGTTCAGAGAGGTGTACTGTTTTCCCTCCTTGTAAATCTCACATTTTATGATGGACCACAGGTTCTCAATGGGGTTCAGATCTGGTGAACAAGGAGGCCATGTCATTAGTTTATCTTCTTTTATACCCTTTCTTGCCAGCCACGCTGTGGAGTACTTGGACACGTGTGATGGAGCATTGTCCTGCATGAAAATCATGTTTTTCTTGAAGGATGCAGACTTCTTCCTGTACCACTGCTTGAAGAAGGTGTCTTCCAGAAACTGGCAGTACGACTGGGAGTTGAGCTTGACTCCATCCTCAACCCGAAAAGGCCCCACAAGCTTATCTTTGATGATACCAGCCCAAACCAGTACTCCACCTCCACCTTGCTGGCGTCTGAGTCGGACTGGAGCTCTCTGCCCTTTACCAATCCAGCCACAGGCCCATCCATCTGGCCCATCAAGACTCACTCTCATTTCATCAGTCCATAAAACCTTAGAAAAATCAGTCTTGAGATATTTCTTGGCCCAGTCTTGACGTTTCAGCTTGTGTGTCTTGTTCAGTGGTGGTCGTCTTTCAGCCTTTCTTACCTTGGCCATGTCTCTGAGTATTGCACACCTTGTGCTTTTGGGCACTCCAGTGATGTTGCAGCTCTGAAATATGGCCAAACTGGTGGCAAGTAGCATCTTGGCAGCTGCACGCTTGACTTTTCTCAGTTCAAGGGCAGTTATTTTGCACCTTGGTTTTTCCACACACTTCTTGCTACCCTGTTGACTATTTTGAATGAAACGCTTGATTGTTCGATGATCACGCTTCAGAAACTTTGCGATTTTAAGAGTGCTGCATCCCTCTGCAAGATATCTTACTATTTTTGACTTTTCTGAGCCTGTCAAGTCCTTCTTTTGACCCATTTTGCCAAAGGAAAGGAAGTTGCCTAATAATTATGCACACCTGATATAGGGTGTTGATGTCATTAGACCACACCCATTCTCATTACAGAGATGCACATCACCTAATATGCTTAATTGGTAGTAGGCTTTCGAGCCTATACAGCTTGGAGTAAGACGACATGCATAAAGAGGATGATGTGGTCAAAATACTCATTTGCCTAATAATTTTGCACTCCCTGTATTTTGTATGGTGCTAGACCATTGGTACGACCAAAATGCATGACTTTACATTTTTCAACATTGAATTTCATCTGCCATGTATGTGTGGGGGGAGCGACTTAATCTGGGGGCAGGCAGCCAGTCACACGGCGTGCAGGCAGAGATGCTGTGTGGGAACTGACTTAGTCTTCGGGCGGGCAGTAGCCCTCTGGGATCCATGCTTCATTCATTTTGATAACAGAGTAACCAAGCAGCTCAGGGTGACCCAAACTACTAGGAATGTATAGGGGGATAAAAGGAACCAAAAAGCCCTCCTACTAAAAAAAGCCCTCCTGCTCATTTTGATAAAGGTCAGGTACTGAACACTTTTGTGACTTAGGCAACTTCTCTTCTCAGTGACAATGCCTCCAGCTGCGCTGAAGGTCCTTTCTGACAGGACACTTGAGGCAGGGCAAAACAGAATTTGGATGGCAAATTGGGACAGCTCTGGCCACAGGTCAAGCCTGTGCACCCAGTAGTCCAAGGGTTCATCGCTGCTCACAGTGTCTACATCCACACTTAAGGCCAAGTAGTCGGCTACCTGCCGGTCCAGGCGTTGGTGGAGGTTGGAACCGGAAGCGCTAAGGCGAGGCGTTGGACTAAAGAATGTCCGCATGTCCGACATCACCATGAGATCGCTGGAGCGTCCTGTCCTTGCTTGCATGGACATGGGAGGAGGATTACTGGCAGTGTTACCTTTATTGCGTTGTGCTGTGACATCACCCTTAAACGCATTGTAAAGCATACTTGCCAGCTTGTTCTGCATGTGCTGCATCCTTTCAGCCTTCTGGTGAGTTGGTAACATGTCCACCACTTTGTGCCTATACTGAGCTTCTAGTAGCGTGGCCACCCAGTAATTATCATTCCCCTTAAGGTTTTTTTTTATATGGGGGTCCCTCAACAGGCTGGACAGCATAAAAGACGCCATCTGCACAAAGTTGGATCCAGACGTACTATCCGTCTCCTCTTGCTCTTCCTCAGTGACGTCAGGTAAGTCCTCCTCCTCCCCCCAGCCACGAACAATACCACAGGAACATTGAGCAGCACAAGCCCCCTGCGACGCCTGCTGCGGTTGTTCTTCTGCCGCCGCCGCCTCCTCCTCCAAAGAAACACCTTCCTCATCATCCAAGTCTGACTCCTCTTCCCCACACGACTCTTCCTCCTCCTCCCCCCTCTGTGCTGCCGCAGGTGTTGAGGAAACATTTGATTCTGATGTAAATTGCTCCCACAACTGTTCCTGCTGTAACTGTTCCTCTTCACGCTCCTCCACAGCTTGATCCACCACTCTACGCATGGCACGCTCCAGGAAGTAAGCGTACAGGATCAAGTCGCTGATGGTGCCTTCACTGCAACTCACCAGGTTGGTCACCTCCTCAAACGGCCGCATGAGCCTGCATGCATTTTGCATCAGTGTCCAGTCGTTGGGCCACAACATCCCCATCTCCCCAGATTGTGTCCTTCTACTGTAATTGCAGAGGTACTGGGTGACCGCTTTCTTCTGTTCTAGCAGGCGAGAGAACATGACCAGGGTCGAATTCCAGCGAGTCGGGCTATCACATATCAAGCGTCTCACCGGCAAGTTGTTTCTCTGCTGAATGTCCGCAAAACGTGCCAAGGCCGTGTAAGACCGCCTGAAATGCCCACACAACTTCCTGGACTGCTTCAGGACGTCCTCTAAGCCTGGGAACTTTGACACAAAGCTTTGAATGACTAGATTGAGCACATATGCCATGCAGGGTACATGTGTCAGCTTTCCCAAATTCAAAGCGGAAAGGAGATTGCTGCCATTGTCAGACACCACGTTGCCGATCTCCAGCTGGTGCGGGGACAGCCACTGATCCACCTGTTTGTTAAGAGCAGCCAGGAGAGCTGGTCCAGTGTGACTCTCCGCTTTGAGGCAAGACATGTCTAAGATGGCGTGACACCGACGTACCTGGCATGCAGCATAGGCCCTGGGGAGCTGGGGCTGTGTAGCTGGAGAGGAGATCGCAGCACCAGTAGAGTTGAACTGCCACTCAGCCAAGGAGAAGGAGGATGATGACAGCGAAGAGGATGTAGCAGGAGGAGAGGAGGTGGCAGGAGGCCTGCCTGAAAGCCGTGGAGGTGTCACAACAAGTTGGTCCGCTGCACAGTCACGTACTCCCTGCTTGCCATCGGTCATCAGGTTGACCCAATGGGCTGTGTAAGTAATGTAGGGGCCCTGACCGTGCTTGGCAGACCAGGCATCCGTGGTCAGGTGGATCCTTGACCCAACGCTGTATGCCAGAGATGACACCACTTGCCTCTCCACTTTACGGTACAGTTTGGGTATCGCCTTTTTAGAGAAATAATTGCGGACTGGCATCTTCCACTGCGGTGTCCCAATGGCCACAAATTTACGGAAGGCCTCAGAGTCCACCAGCTGGTATGGTAACAGCTGGCGAGCTAACAGTTCCGCCACGCCAGCTGTCAGACGCCGGGCAAGGGGGTGACTGGAAGAAATTGGCTTCTTCCGCTCAAAGATTTCCTTCACGGACACCTGGCTGCTGTGGGCAGAGGAGCAGGAACCGCTCAAGGGCAGAGGCGGAGTGGAGGAGGGTGGCTGTGAAGGTGCAAGGGAGAAAGCGGCTGAAGATGCTGCACCTGAAGGAGGAAGAGAAGGAAGGTGGCTTTTCTTTTGTGTGCTGCTTCTGCTCAGGTGCTCTTCCCATTGCAGTTTGTGCCTTTTCTCCATGTGCCTTCGCACTTGTCCCTACGTGAGTGTTGGCCTTTCCACGGCTCAATTTTAGGAGGCAGAGAGAACAGATGGCATTAGTCCGATCTGAGGCAGACACATGAAAAAATTTCCAAACCGATGAGCCCCCCTGGGGTGATGGCACTATGCAGGGCTGGTTTATGCAACAATGGGGCCCCAGGGCAAAATAAACCTGCCCCCCCCCAACAGATACCCTGGAACAAAAATCGGCATTAAGGGACCTTTTTTGCAGCTGGTATAGTCAGGGTGTGAAGCCCCAATCGGTCTGAGCTCCACATTCTGGCTACCCCAGCCTGCATGGGGGACAAGGGGTTAAAAAGTTTCAGGAGGGGGGACCCCACATAATTTTTTTAAAAATTCCCACACTCTAAAATTGGGAAAATAGGAACAAATGCCAGGGATCTTCATACAGCCATATTGCGGCTGTATAGCGATCCCTGGCCAAAGCGCTGCGGCTGCGTATGGACCCCCTGGAAACCCCGTCAGGAAATTCATTGCTCTTTCTTTTGATGCATGTAAAATTACACTACCATTAGGTTTGCTACTAAAAGTGACATTTACCGCATTTAAAAGTATACTTTTTTCATTCAAAACTTTAAAATCGATTTTCTCAAAAACTATAAGGTCTTTTTGAAAAAAAAAAATTCCTCTACTTCCCAATGATCTCCTTAACATATCCTGCAACTTTGGGGTTTATAGCATTTAAGGTGGATTTGCTATTAAAGAGAACCCGAGGTGGGATTTAATTATGTTACTGGGGTACAGAGGCTGGTTGTGCACACTAAGACCAGCCTCCGTTGCCCCATGGTGTGCCTCCATGTCCCCCCTGCGCGCCGCTATACCCCCCGCAGTGCTGGCGACACGCAGCGCGTCGCCAGCACAATCTTTACCTATGCGCTGTCAGTCAGCGCCGCTCCCCCGCCTCCTTCGCATCGGCGCTACCCGCCCGCGTCACTTAACTCCTATCAGCGGGAGGGAAGGGACACGGACGGGTAGCGCCGATGCGGAGGAGGCGGGGGAGCGGCGCTGACAGACAGCGCTTAGGTAAACATTGTGCTGGCGACACGCTGCGTGTCGCCAGCACTGCGGGGGTATAGCGGCGCGCAGGGGGGACATGGAGGCACACCATGGGGCAACGGACGCTGGTCTTAGTGTGCACAACCAACCTCTGTGCCCCAGTAACATAATTAAATCCCACCTCGGGTTCTCTTTAACCATTAAAGTTGGCGGGTTTTAAATGTGTATTTTTTTTTCCTTTGAAACTTTAAAATCGATTTTCTCAAAAACTATAAGGTCGATTTGAATTTTTTTTTCCTCTTGTAGCCACTGGGGGCCCCTACAAGCTCTGGGGCCCTGGGGCAATTGCCCCCTTTGCCTCTATGGTAGCGCCGGCCCTGGCACTATGGTGGCATCAGCAGCTGACGTTGAAGGGCATGTTGGCAGGCTTTCCATAGGTGGCGATACATGGCACCGGACACTGCCACCAGCTGTTTCTAACGACGAGCTCCCCCTGCTTCTTTCAGCAACTCGTCTCCTCCTACTCCTCTCTGACTCCCCCTCTGAACTGTCCCCCTGTTCATCTCCTCTATTGGGAACATCTGTGGGATCCGTATCATCGTCACCATCATAATCATCCTGCCCAGCTTCGCTTGCCTCAGACACCTCCAAAACTGTACTAACAGCAGGTACTTCATCATCTTCACACGTTACGTCCATAGTGTCGCCGCACAACTCAGACATATGAGGTGGTGTAACTTGCTTAGCGCCTTCATCTGGTTGTAACAATAATGGCTGTGAATCAGTTAATTTCCCACCAATTAACTCCTGCGAAGTGTCAAATGCAACGGGTGTGGTACTTGTAGTAGCGCTGGTGGCTGTGGAAGATGAGGTGTTCTGTGTTAAATAGTCAACCACGTCCTGACAATCTTGGGAGTTGATGGGACGTGACCTTGCACAGACCTGCCGGGTGGCCTTCCTCTGGGTCTACCTCTGTCTGTTTTGTCCGTTGTGTCAATATCGGGGGGGGGGGGATGAAGTGAAAGGTATGCACTGACTTGACTAATACAATGTGCAGTCACACAGGTGCAGTTAACAGGTATGCACGGAGTGGTATATCACACTGCGTGCACTCACGTAGGTAGGTGGGTGCACCGAACACAACAGGTAGGTATATGCAGTGATGGGTATTACAATGTTCACCTGCCACACACAGACAGGTAGCAGACAGGCACAGTGACACTGCGTGCGCTCAACTCACGTAGGTAGATGGGTGCACTATGAACAACAGGTAGGTAGGTATATGCAGTGATGGGTATTACAATGTGCACCTGTCACACACAGACAGGTAGCGGACAGGCACAGTGACACTGCGTGTGCTCAACTCACTTAGGTAGGTGGGTGCACTATGAACAACAGGTAGGTAGGTAGGTATATGCAGTACTGGGTATTACAATGTGCACCTGTCACACACAGACAGGTAGCGGACAGGCACAGTGACACTGCGTGCGCTCACGTAGGTAGGTGGGTGCACTGTGAACAACAGGTAGGTAGGTAAATGCAGTGATGGGTATTACAATGTGCACCTGTCACACACAGACAGGTAGCGGACAGGCACAGTGACACTGCATGCACGCAACTCACGTAGGTAGGTGGGTGCACTGTGAACAACAGGTAGGTAGGTATATGCAGTACTGTGTATTACAATGTGCAGCTGCCTGTCACACACACAGGTAGTCACAGAATGTGCTGGGCCTGGCTGGCAGTGGCACACACACAGTATGAATTAGCAAGGCTGTCTATGCAACACAAGTGTCAGTGGGACACACAGAAATAAAAAATAGATCACAAGAAGATTAGCTCTCAGAAGAGCTGTTGTAGGGTGCTATTTTAGCAATAACACCCTACAACAGCAATAAGAATCAGCAAGGAGCAAGCTAAGAAGCCTACAAGAGCCTAACTAATCTTTCCCTATGAAAGTCTGCTCTGTCTGCAGCAGCTGTCCCTTCTCTACTTCTCTACTTACTGCAGGCACACGAGTGAGTATAATGGCCAGGGGTGCCTGCCTTTTATAAGGGTGGGAGTGACTCCAGGAGGGAGTGTAACCTGATTGGCTACAATGTGCCTGTTGACTGTGATGTAGAGGATCAAAGTTGACCCTAATAGTGCACTATGGGGGAGAACCGAACTTCCGGAAAAGTTCCCGGTTCGCCGCGATCGCGAACCACGGAAGTTCGCCGGGAACAGGTCGGGCCATCTCTAATGAAGATACCCCAGAAACACCAAGTACAAATGTGGACATTAATGACCCTTCATCGCAGAATACTAGTGCCACATCTGTGCATGAACAAGAGGAGAGCATCCCTATGCACTCCCCAGACAGTCGATCCACTAATTTCATACCCCCATGTACCCGTAATGGATCATATAGGACTAGACAAAGCTTTCAGCTGAGAAGATCAGAAAGAGGCATGGCTAGGTCTGAAACAATTACAAAATGATAAGTTCCATTGAGAAGGCAGTAACTCATATGGAAAAAAGATCACAAAAAACGTAGATGCATTGAATGAGCCCTGTACTCATTTCCTCCTCAGTCTAGTACCATCTTTACAAAAAAAATCCCACCTGAAAAAAAGGTTTTAAACAAATATCTCATACCAGAACCAGCAAAGGAAACCCAAGACACATCATATTATGGCCATACTCATATGGGTCATTTCATGATCCATACAGGCACCCATACGGCCACCTTATTATGGTCAACCTGTATATGAGCCTCACAATTACTCATTGCCAAGTATGCAACATTATGCCCATAGGCCTGCACACCCCTACTATCCACCCATACCACCACCTATGCCTCAAAGACTATCAAGTCCACACCAGTCTATACAGACCTAAGTGATCAAGGTAGTGGTCACAACAAGCCACAGCAACATTTACCTGACAGTAAAGGTGGGTACACACGGGGTACCGCTGTAGCCTGTCGCTAGCACACCGGGGACGTGTGCGCGACAGCTCGTCGCCAGGTCCCTCTGTGCAGCAGCCGTACACACGGCGCACAGAGGGACAGAGATGCGGCGGAAGATGTCGCCGAAGGTTCCTCCCTCCCGCCGGAAGCTCAGTCCATGGTGAGTGGGTTGCTGTCGCTAGTCCGCATACACACGCAGTACGTGCGGCGGACTAGCGACAGTTGCGGCGAAGTTGCGGCGACAGCTGTTGCCGGCGATTGCCAACGCCAATCGCCTGGCGACAGCTCTGAGTAGCGACGGTTCGTGGCGCACGCGTTATACACACGGGGGACCTGTCGCCGCAACATGCGCGGGCCGCGTGGTTGCGGCGACAGTTGTAACCCGTGTGTATGAGCCTTGAGACACGCTGCATCTCACCATTATTGTTTGTTGACGAAATGTAATGTGGCCTACTTCCATAGAGCAAATAGTTATGAAGGTTTAATTTTGAATTTTACATTTTGTTTTTTAAAGATTTTGAATGTTATTTTTTATCTTTGACCACAAAGTGGTCATTATTTTAAATTAAATGTACCTTAGTGTTATGAGAAAACTCTGTGTAGGACAGATAGGCCACCTCAACACTGTAGTTGTCCTTATAAGTCTGGGCCACAATTTCTCCAGGAGAAAATCAAAACTGTGGAAAAAGAAAAATATGTTTTATTTTGTGACGTGTAGCACTGAAATTTGGAAGGTACAAATGCATACGGGTACAGTGCATACTGTTCAAATTTTTGTTACATGAAAACAAATGGAAGAATTAGGTCAGTTATTGACAAAATAAAAATAAAACCTTGTTTGATCTTTTTTAATATATAAGATAAACAATTGCAGGTTGATGCATTGTTGAAATGGTTGATTAATGTGCCTTACACATACTTAGAACTTTGGGTATAGTGGGCGCAAATTGTTTGCCTATAGCTATTGCTAAGGACATTGGGGTCAGAAATGGTGACATTTGAGTAAAAACGTGAACTACAGCAATGGATGAATGACAACTGGCTGAAACTGAATGCAGACAAAACTGAAGTCCTTCTGATTGGAGGGCAGAGCATGATAACAAAACAACTTAACTTGCAGTCTTCAACACTGGGAATAGGAGACACGGATCTACGCAGCTCTGATCATGTGTGTAGCCTGGGAGTTCTAATTGATGGAGAGTTAAACTTCAGAACTCAAATCTCTGCTGTGGTGAAATCATCCTATTTTCACCTAAAGAACATCGCAAAAATCAAGCACCTCATCCCCCCAGAAGATCTGCCAACCTTAGTCCATGCCTTCATCACATCCTGACTGGACTACTGTAATGCTCTCTACACTGGCCTTCCAAAAAAGGTCTTGCACCGCCTACAGCTGATACAGAATACTGCTGCCAGACTGCTAACCAACCAACCCCGTCACTGCCACATAACGCCAATCCTGCACTCCCTTCACTGGCTACCTATAGAATGGAGGGTCCTATTCAAGATCGGCCTACTGACATTTAAATCCCTGAATAATCTAGGCCCTGGATACATGAAAGATATGTTGCAGCTACGTAGCAATCCCTGCATTCTCAGATCCACAGGTTCTAATAATCTAGTCATACCCAGAGTCCACTTGGAATCTTTTGGTCCCAGAGCCTTCTGTCATGCTGCACCTACGTTTTAGAGCTCCTTACCTCAACAGATCAGGACAGCTCCATCCCTGGACGTGTTTAAATCCAGACCGAAAACCCACCTGTTCAATTTGGCATTTGCAGAAATATAACTTTTGTTTTGTGAATACTTCATGCTACTACCAATTACTGAATCTGAGAGAGCCGAAGCGCTTTGAGTCCTATTGGAGAAACGCACTATAGAAATATTATTGTATTGTATATGAAGGTAAAATGGCTTTGAAGGGACAATATATACAGTGCTGCCCATAATTATTCATACCTCTGGCAAATTTTGACTTAAAGTTACTTTTATTCAACCAGCAAGTAATTTTTTGACGGGAAATGACATAGGTGGCTCCCAAAAGACAGTAAGACAATTTACAAGAGGCATTATTGTGGAAAAAAAATTTCTCATTTTATTTACATTTGAGCAAAAAGTGTCCAGTTTAAAATTATTCTTACCCTTCACAAACTGCCACGGTCTGTGGGAAAATCCAAAGTTCTATACCATTCCAAATAGTCCAAGCTGTAAAGCATCCTAATTACCCTGGTTAATTGGGAACACCTGTTTTAATCAACTTAACAGGTGAAAAACAGCAGCTCTCTGCAGTTGGTTTGTGGACAGTCATGGCTAAGGGCTCTTTCACATCAGAGCTTGCGTTGGAGAACGCTCAAAGCATACGTTTTGTTGTATGCATTTTGATATGCGTTGCACTGCAGTGAGTGTGCGTTTTTAATCCGTTTTCAATGCGTTACTGCAGATAGAAAAACGCAGGTAATTTTTTTTTCTTTTAGTTTTCAACTTTCTACATTGTTCCTCTGTTGCATTCTGGGACTGATTGCCTGCGTTAACGGATTAAAAACGCGCATAGTGTGCGTTTTACATTGACTAACATTGTAACGCATAAAGCTAGCGTCGGCCGAAAAACTGCGCCTGGGTGCAGTGTAACGCAACGCACAAAAAGGCTGCGTTACATGTGAAAGCTAAAATGAAAGTCTATGGACTTTCATTTCACCTTGGGTAACGCAAACTTTACCCTTTGCGTTGAAACGCAGAAAATCTGCCCTAATGTGAAAGAGCCCTAAGACAAAGAGCTCAGTGAGGATCTGCGGCTGCGCATTGTGGCTGCTCACAAGTCAGGAAAGGGCTACAAGGCCATTTCTAAATGTTTTCAAGTTCCAGTGACTAGTGCAAAGTATTATAAAAAAAAATACAAGATGATCCGCACTGTGAGAAATCTCAGAGGACATGGTCGGAAGCCAAAAGTGACACCTGTGCTGGCCAGGAGGATAGTGATAGAGGCGAAAAAGAGTCAAAGGATCACCACCAAGGCCATCCTGGTAAATCTGGGCTCAGCTGGTGGCAATGTCTCAAGGCAGATGATCCAATGGACACTGCACACTGCTGGGTTTCACAGATGCAGACCAAGGAGGAAGCCACTTCTCCAGATAAGGCACACAAAAGCTCAATTGGCCTTTGCAAATGCTCATCTGGACAAAGAAGAAGACTTTTGGTCTTCTGTGTTATGGTCAGATGAAACAAATAATTGAATTGTTTGGTCACAATGAGGTTTCCTTCATTTGGCGTAAAAAAGGAGAAGCCTTCAACCCAAAGAACATCATCCCCACTGTCAAACATGGTGTTGGGAACTTAAGTTAAAGGGGTTCTTTCGCGAAAAAGTAGGCAGTTAAAAAATGTGACAGATGACAGGTTTTGGGCAAGTCCATCTTTTTAAGGGGGATTCTCAGGGCTTTCTTTGTTTTCAACAGCATTTCCTGAACAACAGTTTAACTGCCAAAATAGCAAGATACCAGCCGGCCTCCCTAATCACTTGCACACTATTATGTCAGTTAAATTTTGCAACTGTTGTCCAGGAAATGCTGTTGAAAACAAAGAAAGCCATGAGAATCCCCCTGAAAAAGATGGACTGGCCCAAAACCTGTCATCTGTCATATTTTTTAACTGCCTACTTTTTTCGCGAAAGAACCCCTTTAATGCTTTGGGGGTGTTTTTCAGCCAATGGACCAGGCAACTTAATCACAGTAAATGACACCATATAAAAAAAAAAAAAAAACAATACATGATGATTCTCAACGATAACATCAGGCAGTCTGCAGAGAAACTTGGTCTTGGGTACCAGTGGACATTTCACCATGACAATGACCTAAAACACACAGCAAAAGTAGTGAAGAAATGGTTAGCAGACAACAATATTAACGTTTTTGGAGTGACCCAGCCAGTGTCCTGACTTGAATCCAATTGAGAATCTGTGGAGGGAGCTAAAGATCCGGGTGATGGCAAGAAGACCCTCCAACCTGAAAGATTTGGAGCTCATTGCTAAAGATGAATGGGCAAAAATACCTGTGGGGACATGCAAAAAGTTGGTCTGCAATTATAAGAAGCATTTGATTGCTGTAATAGCCAATAAAGGCCTTTTTATTGATTATTGAGAAGGGTATGAATAATTTTGGACTGGACACTTTTTGCTGAAATGTAAATAAAAGCTGAGAAATTAGACATAGGTAGGAAAGGATAGTATTAGGCATAGGTAGGAGGGGTTGGTGTTAGGATGTGAGGATGTGAGGACCTGTTTGCCCAGCTTCCTGATTGTGACGCGCTTCCGCCCACCCCTCTTCGTGTAGCTCAAGCCTTGGCTTCTTGGCTGCCTGCGCTGCCTGCGCTGTTTAGGTGGCATGTTTCTGCGGCAGTCTTGAACGCTCACCCGCTCACCCGCCTGCTGATCCGGATACAGCTGGCTTGACATTGCGGGCACAGCGGATAGTTACTTGGCTGCCGCGGATCGGATTAGTCTGCTTGGCCCTGCCCGGCTCTGCTGCTCGGCTGCTTGGCTGTTTTGTTCGGCGCTCACGGATGTCACAGCGCCCGGCGGATCCAGCGGTATCTAGCTTCCGGCCCGTTCCTCCTCCTGTCTTCCTACCTTCTCTGTCGCCTTCCCTGTCGTCGCTGCAGACCTCTGACTTCTGACACCCGGATCTTGTCTGCTCTTCCTGCTGAGTTCCTGCTCCTGCTCCCCATTGTGGAGGTTCATCTATAACTGCCCGCTGTCCGTGCATGCAGCGGGTCAGGTACAGTTGCAGTTGGAGAGACACGGTATGGGAAGGGAGAGGATGTATCCTTGTGCCTGAGACGGCCCGTCAGGCATTCTGGTGCATGGTGTTGCCTGCGGCTGGTGTTGTCTGCGGCTGTGGCTTCGGTGGCCTTCTTTAGCCTGTTTCTTTGGCCTGCCTCTGTAGCCTCGGAGCAGCTGAGCAGCTGTACCCCTGGATGCCCCCTGGATGTCCTATGTTGGCTTCTATATGTTCTCCTGTCTTGAATGCTTTTCCTAGGTTACCTGTGCCCTGTGCCCTGTCAAGCTGTACACTACGCAACGCAACTACTACGCAACGCAACTACTAACTGGACTAACTGGGCTTTCTCTATATTGCTGTTAACAATGGCTACATTAATACTATATTAATACTATCTACTATCTACTATTTACTATTTACAAATACTACCAAATACTACCAATATTATTTGATTGTGCTGACTGTGCTGCTGTGCTGCTGTACTGTGTGTTATGCTGTGTTGTGCTGTGCTGCTGCTGCTGTTGCTGCAGCGATTACAGCGGCGACCATTGGTCAACTGCTAACTGCTATTTGATTGCAGAACGACTATTGATCTATTATCATGTACTCAGTGCCGTGGTCGGCTGCTGTCTGACAATTGCAATTTGTTGCTGCTACTGCTACTTATCTGACAATTGCAATTTGTTGATTAGTGGTGCTGTCCCCTCATCGCAGCTATATCAACTATATACCACACTTTTGCCACCAGTCGCTACTAATCAAGACATTACAGATACCCTGATCTTTTTAGGCTTTGGACTGAAAATACTCTGGACCTGATGATACTCTGAGTACTCTGAGTATCTAACTCCTGACAGCATCTGTCTCATCTATTTAAAGTACATATTATACATCTCTACCACAGCAGAAGACCCAGCAAGGAGAGTTAAGTACAATCCTTCTTAACAAAAGGCTCTGTATTGTGTGTCTACTGTGTACTGTCTGCTGTATAGTGTTAGTTAAGATTGTAAGATTGAACTCCAACAATGGCTACAGGTACAAGGAAAAATAAGGGAAACCAACCTGAAAAGGGCCTACATAACTTTGGCTTTGGTACAGGGGGAGCAGGTCAAGGGGAAGACCTTTAAGTAAACCCTCAACACCAAATAGAAAAGCAGAGGGTATGTTTTCCCCCCACGGATCGGTAACACCACAAGATATTAATAAACACATCAAAAACATTTCAGAATTCTGTGACATGGTCCAAAAATCAGTCAAAGAAACTCAAGGGCGGGGGGAAAAAAATACTAAAGAGGTACAACAAGCTACTCCCCAAGAATTACAACATTTAACCACACTGGCAACGGAGAATGAGGCTAACCAGGAAATTTGTGAGAACAGTTGCCCAAAGGGACCTACATCCGATATAAACATAAGGGACTTAATGGAAGAATTCTCTGCAAAAATAAAAGTAACTATGGTCGAAACAGGGCAAGCTACTATTAAAGAAGCAGTGAGTAATGAATTCAAAATTATCAAAGAAGAGTTACATCAGCTCATGGACAGAGTTGATAGGCTGGAAAAAAATGTGGAGGAAGTGGTTAAAACCACTAATAAGCAATCAAACGATTTAGCAACACATAATAAGATGATAAAAGAAATTACACTAAAAATAGATGACCTTGAAAACCGAAGTCGAAGAAATAATATAAAAATTAGGGGTGTCCCCTCCAACATTCCGGCCAAAGAACTACCATCACTAGCACAAGAACTTTTTAAAGATTTGCTGTATAAGGATTCTGAAAATAAAATTGTGATTGACAGAATCCACAGGATTGGTAGAGTAAGATCACAAAAAGAGGGGAAAAGTACCGATATCCTGTGTAGGATTCACTTCTTTCATGAAAAGGAAGGAATTCTAAGTAAGGCGCGATCCCTGGGCAATATCGAGTTTAAGGGTTGGAAAATTGAACTTTTTCCTGACCTTTCAAAACGAACTATCGATCGAAGAAGACAATTAAAACCGTTACTGGAGGCGATTAAAAAAAAAGGAGGGCAATATAGCTGGGGTTTCCCCTTCTCTTTAAGAGCAACTATAGATGGAAAAACATATAACTTGACAGATGGAGAACCACTGATAAATATCCAAAAGGCTTTAAAACTACCCACAATACATATCCCAGGCTGGGAAGACACTGAGGCCTGATTTATGGCAGATGTGTAGGGATAGTTTGTCCCTGATTCTCTAGTATGATCACTGATGGAGGGGGGGGGGGGGGGTGAATATGCGTCAGATTGGGCAGCAGGGGCTCTACTCCTGTTACTTTTGTTGATTGACAGGTTTAGAAGAGTCCGACACAAAAAGTCAACAAGGTTGACAGAGCGGACTAGGTAAAAAAAAAAAAGAGAGTTTGTTGTTTGATTGTTTGCGATGTTTATTTTAGGTATGATTGAAATGGGAGTGTGGCGGGTTGGTCGTATGTTTCTTGCCCTGGAGCCCCTCCCCCAGCCTACATCTCCTCTCACGCGCCCTCTTGCCCTATTCTCCCCTGGCCGCGAATCATTTCTTTTGCCTATTGCTTTTAAAAAAAATAAATAAAGATGTGTGAATTAAAAATCCTTTCTATGAATGTAAAAGGAGCCAATTCAGGCTGTAAGAGAGGAAGAATTACTGATATGTTGTTAAAAAATAAAATTGATATTGCTTTTATTCAAGAGACACACTTTCAATTAGGGAAGGCCCCAACAATCTTTGATAAAAGATATAAGGAGTGGATCAATAATCCTAACCGTCTTAAGAAAACATGTGGGGTTTCAATTATTATAAGAACTGGTCTCGATTTTTCTGTGGATAGAATATACAAGGATGATGATGCCAGGGAACTTATTGTATTGGGGAGGGTAAATGGAGACCCTGTAACACTTGCTAATATATATGCCCCGAACAGAGGCCAATCTGCCGCTGTGATCAATTTTATTAATAAAGTTAAAATTAAAGCTAAAGGGATGATAATTTTGGGAGGTGATTTTAATCTACCTTTAAATCCTGAACAAGATACCTCTAAGGGCAGGTCATATCTGTCTAAAAATGAAATATCAGAAGTTCAAAAAGCAATTAGTAACAATAGATTGGTCGATATTTGGAGAATTAAAAACCTTAATGAAAGAGATTTCACATACTTCTCACATGTTCATCATAATTATTCGAGAATCGATTATTTTTTAGTCCTGCAGGATACTATATTGTCAGTGACAGATGTAAAAATAGGACAAATTACCTTCTCCGACCACGCACCGGTGATAATATCTATTTTATTAGGGAAAAGATCCACTGAAGGTAAACAATGGAAACTAGATGTTTCACTGTTGGACAACATTGATTATAGGCAACAAATTGCAAGTGCAATTAAAGATTTTATAGATCTGAATGAAAACTCTGTCAGTTCATGTGGTATCCTGTGGGACACCTTAAAATGCGTTATTAGAGGAATTCTAATTAGCATTAAAAGTAAAGTGAACAGAGAAAGGAATAATAAAATTAATACTTTACTAAAATCCCTACAACAAGCAGAAAGTGAACATAAAAAAAGCTCAACTATAACAACTTTATCAATTGTGACTGAAATTAGAACAGAACTTAATGGTCTCCTGAATAACAAATGTTCATCAGAACATAAAAAATTAAAAAAACGATATACATTGGGGAAAAACAAATCTGGGAAAGTTCTAGCCAACCTCCTGAAAGATAAAGGAAGATATAAATTTATTCACCATATAACTGATAAAAAAGGTAAAATAATCCATGATACTAAACAGATCTCAAGTGAATTTTCTAATTTCTACAAGGAACTATATAATATGGACGAATCAAGCCTGCTAAATCCAAAAAACTTCCTAGACAAAATAAACCTCCCAAAGGTAAGCTTGAATGATAAAGCAGAACTAGAATCCCCGATATACCTGGCCGAATTCTTCAGCACTGTAAAGGAGCTACCCAAAAAAAAATGCCCAGGCCCTGACGGTTTTAATGCCGAGTTCTATCAATCATTTACGAACATCTTAGCACCCCTCTTTTGTAAGCTTGTGAATAATGACGAAAACTCCATAATTTTCTCTAATGAATCAAACCGAGCAACCATAACTTTAATTCCAAAAGGGGATAAACCGAACCCAAGTTGTGCTCAATTTCGACCTATATCCCTCATAAATTGTGACGTAAAAATTTACGCTAAAATATTAGCAAATAGATTAAATAAAATAATTAGTCATCTTTTGGGGAGTCAACAATCAGGTTTTATTAAAAATAAACAAACTAAGGATAATATATATACTGCAATTGATCTGATTCACAGGTGTAGAAACAGAGGGGAAGTTGCAGTGATGATTGCAGTGGACGCTGAAAAAGCATTTGATCGTATATCAAGAAGCTTTATCTTTGCAGTGCTGGCAGAATTTGGACTAGGCCCAATATTTATTGGGAACTTGAAGAAACTTTATAAAAACCAAAGTGCAAGCGTCAAGGTAAATAATCAGCTTGATCACACTTTTACTATCTCAAACGGGGTTAGGCAAGGATGTCCCTTGTCCCCCATTCTATTTAATCTTGGCATTGAAACAATTATTCAAGCTATTCAACAAGATGATGAAATTAGAGGTATAAAAACTAGGCAAGGCGAAATGAAGATCTTGGCCTATGCCGACGATTTACTCCTAACTCTGACGGACCCACTTAATTCAACTATAAAATGTCGAGATAAACTTAATTTTTTTGCAAAATATTCAAATTTTAAACTGAATAAAGAAAAAACAGAGATCCTAAACATAGGCTGTTCGGTAGAACTCATGGAGGAGATAAAACAGAGCAGTGAGTTTAAGTGTAATAATCATGCAATTAAATACTTAGGTATTAACCTTACCAACAATCTTGATTCTCTCTTCAAAAATAACTTTTTAAAAATAGTAGGTGAATGTAAAAAAAAGTTGAGATCCTGGGACCGTCCGTGTTTCAACCTAATTGGTAGGATCAACATTATTAAAATGTTGATCCTCCCTAAACTTATTTTTTTGTTGCAGAGCTTACCAATAGCCATCCCTAATATATGGTTCCAGAACTGGCACAAGATATTCCAGAATTTTATCTGGAACAACGCTAAGCACAGAATAAATTATAAACTAGTTATGAAAAGAAAAGACCAGGGCGGACTTGCCGCTCCAAATTTATATAACTATCATAAAAGTGTACATCTGACAAGAATTCTGGAATGGAAAATAGAGGCCACCATTGATGCAGAAAATAAGATATGGCCGCGGCTAGAGGAGGAAGAATCAGATTTTGATCTTGTCTTTACTTGGATCATTAAAAATATCAATAAAGTATATAATTTATCGTCCCATCCGTTGATTAAACCAACCCTGAAATCACTGCTCTGGATAATTGAAAAATGGCAAAAAAAAAAAAACAGGGTTTTCCCATTTAATAACCCTACGAGATAATCCAGACTTTCCCCCAGGTCTTGACCCAGCTTGGTTTGGTAAACACAATATAAGTCGCGAAACACGTGTTGTTAATATTGGGGGAAACCCCACGCTGGGAATTAGACCGATCTTTGAGTGTAATGACCAGATTAATTCATGGGGTTTCTCCCAGATACATAGTTTCTTCTATAAGTTTACCTCGCATTTGGTTCAGAAGAGGGATCTGAACAATTTTGAGAAACATTTTTACCTGGGAAAAAAAATGAATAAATCTATCTCTAGTTTATACTCAGATATCTGCGCAGCAGATTGTGACCAGGACTTTCCTGCATATTGCAGGAAATGGGAAATTGAGCTGGGGTCCAGTCTGGAAGGGTTATGGCCACAAATATGGGTAAATACTTTTAAAATCCAAGATCCAAGGTTGCAATTGATACAATTTAAAACAATTGGTAGATGGTACATGACACCATTCCGTGTTGGTAAGTTTGCGAACCGCAAGGCGATGTGCTGGAGGTGTGGACAGGGGGACGGAGGTACTTTACATATGTGGTGGCAGTGCTCGATAGTTAGAAAATTTTGGGATGATATCATCCTCTTGGCCGAGAGATTGCTAAAAGAAAAATTTGAACTTACACCGAAGGAAGCAATCCTTAGTTACACAGCTAAAAAAGAAAGCCCTGGATGCTCTCTGATTAAAGATTACGGCACGATAGTTGCCAAAAGTATTATCGCTAATAACTGGAAAAATCCGTCTAGGTTAGATATAGGAGAATGGTTTGTTAGGATGGATGAACTGTGTAAGAACAAGGATCTGGGAAGTACGAATAAAGTAGAAGAAATATGGAGAAGCCTTACAGCTAATCTCGGTTAGGTTTACCCTGGGGAGGGACTGAGCTGAGAATTGGGAGTCGCTGGCGAGCGTTGTTGGGGCTGGAGGGGGGCGGTGTTGGTTGGTATTAGAGTGTGATGATGGGCCCCTGGGAAGGAGTGGATGATGGGGTGACTGTGAGTGGTACGTTTGGGACGCTTATGTTTGTTGGATGATTCTGCAGGGTACAGATACCCTTTAAAAGAGAGGTTGGAGAGATGAGAGGAGTATATGCAGGATGTTGATGGGGCAAATGTATATGATTGTGGTATGAGAAGGATAAATAGATAGCTGTCTCAGCAACAGTCATGTAATGGTGAGGAATAAGAGTTTAATGGTGAAGAAAGTCACAGATATGCTTATTTAGCTCTTACCAATCTATGATGAATAAACTATGATGATCACACATTTCAGTTTAGGGGTATGGCAAGAAAAGAAATTGCTAATGCCCCATGTAACTGATTACTCATGAATTTGGGGCTGTGTGCTGAGTTTAAAATAAAAAAAAAAAAGAAAAAAAAAAAGAAAGAAAAAAAAAAAAAAAAGCTGAGAAATTGTTTTTTTCCCCACATTAATTCCTCTTGTACATCGTCTTATTATCTTTTGGAAGACACCCATTTCTCATCAAAGAGGCGGAGATCGGCAGAAATTGACTGGAGTAGAGGCAGAGCTACTGAGCAAAGCTCTGTCTCTACCAGGTTGCAAAATTTACGACCTGCAAAGTCGTGGAACTTTGCAGGTCGATTTCAGGGCTATAAATAACTCATTCTGCTGCGAGGATGCAGCGATTCAGCTTAGAATTTAATGCTAAAGAAGCATGAATAAGAAATTAAAGTAAAAAATGAGACTTCAGTCTCTCTTTTAGAAACCAAGGAACTGGAAAAGGGCAAGAAACCAGGTGGTGAGTCATTCGGGTTCATCTAAAAGAGCATTTTTCACATTTGACTTTTCTACAATGGCAAAAAAGTGAAGGAAACAACAAACATTGGCCTATGTTAAAAGATGATCCTTTTCTTAAAGACAGTGCGAAAAATCCCCCGATTATCTCATTTAGGAAATGTAGAACTATAAGTGACATAGTGACTACCAGTGAGTTTAGGAAGAAAAAGAATGTGACATGGTTATCAGGTATGATTCCAAGTGGGAACTTTCCATGTGGCCACTTTTCCACATGTTCCTTTACTTAGAAACAGAAGAATATTGTCCTGGGTGTATGTAACTACATCATTAAGGACTTTATTACCTGCAATACAGGGTTTGTGGTGTATGCACTTTATTGCACGTGTGGCAGGTTTTATATAAGGATGACGACCAGGCCGATGAGGGCGAGATTCCAGGAGCATAAGAGGTCTATTGAGTCTGGACAGGGCTGTCCAAGGGTAATTAACATTTCAGGAATGACCATGGAGCAGAGGCGTAGCTAGGGTTTGTAGCGCCCAGGGACAAAGACAGTTTTTGCGCCCCCCTACACACACACACACACCTGGACAAAGTGTACCTGCCACACTTCAGAATGTGGAAGTGGTCATGGGTGGAGTCACATTTTGTGGTCAAATAGCAAAACTAGATAATATTTAAAATTAACTGTTTATTTCCCAACAGCAAAAAATTACCTAAGTAAAATGTTTTATGAAAAAAGAAAATTACAATAAAAATAAAAAATTAAAATATGCATGTGAAGGGGGTATACTACGAACATTTTTAAATTATAAGCTTGTAAATTGTGATGGATGCAAAACTGAAAAAATGCACCTTTATTTCAAAATAAAATATTGATGCCATACATTGTGATTAGAGAAGGCCCAAACCTTTGATTTTCGGTCTACGAACTTCCGCAAAAGTTCGGTTCGCGCGAACTTTCGCGAACCGCAATAGACTTCAATGGGGAGGCAAACTTGGAAAACTAGAAAAAATTATGCTGGCCACAAAAGTGATGGAAAAGATGTTTCAAGGGGTCTAACCCCTGGAGGGGGGCATAGCGGAGTGGGATACATGCCAAAAGTTCCGGGGAAAAATCTGGATTTGGAGCAAAGCAGTGTTTTATGGGCAGAAATCACATTGAATGCTAAATAGCAGGCCTAAAGTGCTTTAAAACATCTTGCATGTGTATACATCAATCAGGTAGTGTAATTAGTGTACTGCTTCACACTGACACACCAAACTCACTGTGTAACGCACCGCAAACAGCTGTTTGTGTAGCGACGGCCGTGCTGGACTACTGCGCACCATGGCGAGATTGCTCTTCCTCACTCAGTGATGTCAGGTTAGGTATTGTCTGGCTGCCTTATCAACTTTCCATGGTTCTTTCTCTACCATTGTTAAAGCTTACATCTATTTTTTTACATTACATTTTCTGCTTGCGGTTCTGTACCTGCAACGAGAATCTATTATGGAGGGCAAGTCTGCCATTGTGAGTGACCACAGGTAATGGCCAGGGAATCCTGGTTCTATTCCGGAGTTGGAGCCTAAGAAACGGCTACCACCACACATCCAAGGAAAGCAGCAGGCAGGCATGCACGTCCCGATAACAATACAGGAGGAGGACTTTCAAGGCCCTGCTGTGTATGTGAAATGAATCAACTTTAAATCCTGTAACGAGAATCTGTTATGGAGGGCAAGTCTGATGGTGCCTTCACTGCGATTCACCAGGTTGGTCTCCTCCTCAAGGAGGCGAGAATCTTTTATGGAGGGCAAGTCTGCCATTGTGAGTGACCACAGGTAATGGCTGGGGAATCCTGGTTCTATTCCGGCCTGGAGTTGGAGCCTAAGAAACGACTACCACCACACATCCAAGGAAGGCAGCAGGCAGGCATGCACGTCCCGATAACAATACAGGAGGAGGATTTTTAAGGCCCTGCTGTGTATGTGAAATTAATTAACTTTAAATCCTTTAACGAGAATCTGTTATGGAGGGGAAGTCTGATGGTGCCTCCACTGCGATTCACCAGGTTGGTCTCCTCCTCAAGGAGGCGAGAATCTTTTATGGAGGGCAAGTCTGCCATTGTGAGTGACCACAGGTAATGGCTGGGGAATCCTGGTTCTATTCCGGTATGGATTTGGAGCCTAAGAAACAGCTACCACCACACACATCCAAGGAAGGCAGCAGGCATGGCATGCACGTCCCATGGTAGTGAACAAAAATAACAATACAGGAGGAGGACTTTCGAGGCCCTGCTGTATTTGAAATGAATTAACTTTAAATCCTTTAACGAGAATCTGTTATGGCGGACAATGATGACACCACTTGCCTTTCACGAGAATCTGTTCTGGAGGGCAAGTCTGCCATTGTGGGTAATGGCTGGGGAATCAGGGTTCGATTCTGGTCCAAAGTGGGAGCCTGAGACCCATGCTGTATAAGCAATGTACCTGCCCTGACTGTGCTTTGCAGACCAGGCATATGTGGTCAGATGGAGCCTTGACCCAGCGGAAGACAAACCAATTTGAACGCATTTGCCAAGAATGTGTTATGGAGGGCAAGTCTGCCATTCATTCAACTGTGTAAAATTATCGGTGGTACTTTCTCAGTACCATAGTGACTGACCAGGGGTAATGGCCGGGGAATCCTGGTTCGATTCTGGTCTGGAGTGGTAGCCTAAGAAACGGCTACCACCACCACACATCCAAGGAAGGCAGCAGGCACGCTGTAGGCAAAGGAGCAGAAACGGCTACCACCACACATCCAAGGAAGGCAGCAAGCATGGCATGCACGTCCCGAGGTAGCGACCAAAAATAACAATCCAGGAGGACTTTCGAGGGCTTGCTGTATTTGAAATGAATGAACTTTAAATCCTTTAACGAGAATCTGTTATGGTGGACATTGATGACACCACTTGCCACAAAAGCTAGGTTTATGCAGTGATGAGGTGGGTTCACTCAACAAAACAGCTAGGTATATGCAGTGATGAGGTGGGTTCATTCAACACAAAAGGTAGTGACCAAAAATAACAATACAGGAGGAGGACTTTCGAGGCCCGGCTGTATTTGAAATGAATTAACTTTAAATCCTTTAACAAGAATCTGTTATGGCGGACAATGATGACACCACTTGCCACAACAGCTAGGTATATGCAGTGATGAGGTGGGTTCACTGAACAAAACAGCTAGGTATATGCAGTGATGAGGTGGGTTCACTGAACAAAACAGCTAGGTATATGCAGTGATGAGGTGGGTTCACTTAACACAACAGCTAGGTAAGTATATGCAGTGATGAGGTGGGTTCACTGAACACAACATCTAGGTATATGCAGTGATGAGGTGGGTTCACTTAACACAAAAGGTAGGTAAGTATATGCAGTGATGAGGTGAGTTCACTGAACACAACAGCTTGGTATGTGCAGTAATGGGTATTACAATGTGCAGCTGCCTATCACACACACAGGTAGTCACTGAATGTGCTGGGCCGGGCAGTGGTACACACACAGTATGAATTACAAAAGCTGTCTATGCAACACAAGTGTCAGATCAATGGGAAACACAGAACAAAAAATAGATCATAAGAACAAGATTAGCTCTCAAAAGAGCTGTTGTGGGGTGCTATTATAGCAATAAGAATTAGCCAGGAACAAGCTTACAAGCCAAGAGCCTAACTAATCTTTCCCTAGGAGAGAGTCTGCAGCAGCTTGCCCTTCTCGCTCTATAGCAGGAACACGAGTGAGTGTAATGGCCGGTGCTCCCTGCCTTTATATAAGGGGGGAGTGGCTCCAGGAGTGAGAGTAGCCTGATTGGCTACAATGTGCCTGCTGACTGTGATGTAGAGGGTCAAAGTTGACCCTAATGGAGCATTATGGGGGAGAACCGAACTTCCGGGAAAGTTCGCGATCGCATGCGAACGCGAACAACGCAAAGTTTGCGTGGAACCGTTCGCCGGCGAATCTCTAATTGTGATAGGGAGAACATTTAAATGGTGTAATAACCAAGACAAATGGGCAAATTAAATACATAGATTTTAATTATGGTAGCATGTATTATTTTAAAGCTATAATGGCCGAAAACTGAGAAATAATGATTTTTTTAAATTTTTTTCTTAATATTCCTGTTAAAATGCATTTATAAAAAATAATTCTTAGCAAAATGTACCACCAAAAGAAAGCCTAATTAGTGGTGGAAAAAATAAGTTATAGATCAATAAATTGTGATAAGTAGTGATAAAGTTATTAGCGAATGAATGGGAGGTGAAAATTGCTCTGATGCATAAGGTGGAAAATCCCTGCGGGCTAAAATGGTTAAGCAGCCAAATGTGCCACCCTTTAAGTAGCCAGATTTGCCCCCTCCCCCCATTTAGATAGTGAGGTGTGCCCCCTATACATAGCCAGACGTGCCCCCCTTTAGATATGCAGACATGTCCTGCTTTCTCTACTGCTGTTAACACTTCTGCACTCCTCTGCAGAGGCAGGGAGAGAAGCAGGGGCACTTTGGGCAGCCAGCGAGCTGCCTCCCACGCATGTGGAGCTGCAGTGGCCATGCTGATCCCCCTTACAGTGCTGTGCCCAGGGCATGTGTCCCCCCTTGCCCACCCATAGCTACTCCTCTGCCATGGGGTGACATCTTAGCATTTAAAATTGTGGGTTTAGGCTTTGTTAAAGTACCCCATAGAGAGGGGGATAGAGAGAAGTTATTTCTTCAAAAGGAAGCAAAAATTATCGCTTAGACCAATGCATTGGGGAATTTTGGAAGGAATTAGAAAAATGAATCAAATTGCTTCCTGGGACCGTACTGAATCTACCTGGTCGTCTTCATATCAGTAGCGTAGCGATTAGAGCTCTAGCCTTGCAGCGCTGGGTCCCTGGTTCGAATCCCAGCCAGGTCAACATCTGCAAGGAGTTTGTATGTTCTCCCTGTGTCTGTGTGGGTTTTCTCCGGGAACTCCGGCTTCCTCCCACATCCTAAAACACATACAGATAAGTTAATTGGCTTCCCCCTAAATTGGCCCTAGACTATAATACATGCACTACATGATACATAGATAGACATATGACTATGGTAGGGACTAGATTGTGAGCCCCTCTGAGGGACAGTTAGTGACAAGACATTATACTCTGTACAGCGCTGCGTAATATGTCGGCGCTATCTAAATACTTAAATACAGTAAATAAATCCCTCCCCTGCTATGATCATTACATATTAGTTATGATAGCATTTTATGTATTTTATGTATGTATTTTATGATAGCATTATATGTATGTATTTGTTGTCATTTTATCTAGTTTTTCTCAATATTGTATATACAGAATCAATATTAGTAATAGTTATCCTGTCTTGATATCTTCTCTTCCCCTCCTGCACTCTGAGGGTGTTTATTTTGGGACTGAGGTCTCTTAAATGAATCATCACTCCTTTCTGTTCTGTCACTACGCAGTGCATATTTAAGATGGTTGCGGAGGGGCGAGCTATAAATGGATCACTTGCACTCTGGTCTCTCTATGCCTGATTTTATTTGCACAGTGATCTGTCCGCACTCATCTATGGCTTGTATCTAATTGGTTGTGGCAAGCGAAATAGGAGAGATCGGGGGTGTGACCTCTGCGCAGGTTTGGATAGTCTTGCAGCTTGGTTGGGTCCACCCCTGATCCTCTAGCCACTGTGGTAACCAGTGATGGACGCTAACTGTGGTATCTGCTGTTTGCTACACAACTGCAGCTTATTGAACAGCATGGTTCCTCTCCAAACAATGTTTTTAATACAAACAAGTTATTCACTTGTATATACTTACCTATAGGGCTTGTCTGTACAGACCATGTGTACGATCCGGCAATATGGAAGGGAGGGGTTCCTCCACTAAATGTAAAAAATATTTTATATTTGTCATCATGCAGCTGAAAAGGCTGCTATTTATTATTATAATTTAGAAAATATATTTTATTCCTGAAATCTTGTATTTTTATTTGGGCCCACTTTAAGGTGGAAGGTAATGAGGTTGTTACAGAGGGTTTTCGAAAAATCAACTGCAACAAATTCAGCCCTACATGGAGAACACTTTCACCCTACACACAAGATACAGGTGACTCAACCACTCCTACGGAAAGTGACGTTGGTGCGTGGAGCTCCATTGTTTGCCGTCCCAGTTGGGGCTTTTGAAGTCTTGCGGTCCCGCTGGCCACGGTTCCGTTGATGAGATCTGCTACCCCACACTCTGCACTGTGACTTTCTATAAGAGCTCGTTCACACCTAGGGCGTTTTTTTTGAGCGCCGGCGATTTTAAAAAACGCCCTAAAATCACCAGTGAAATAAATCCTTATGGGATAATTCATATCAGCGCGTTTCGTCTGTTTTCAGTTCAGCAAAGCGCTGCATGTACTATTTTTAGGGTGTTTTTGCTACAATGGAAGGTATAGGAAAAGCGCAATATGCCCACAAAATCACTTTGTGTGGTGATTGCGTTCGCGCTTTCATGAATAAATACATTGTATTTACTAATTTCCGGGTCAATAAGTTCACTTCCTGACTTACGCCTGGAAGTGACAAAACAAATCGCTCTGCAAAATCGCTATGAAAAGTGCTGTACACAAAATCATTGCGCACAGTGGAGCGCTGGGAGGTAAAAAAAAAACAACAACAAAAAAACGCAAAAAAATCAAAAATCGCTGGCATTTGCAATGTCAATTTTAGATGTGAACAAAGCATAAGTGTGGTTTTTTAAGCGTCTGCTTTTTAGCTCAATAAATGTAATACATTATGAGAGGCGTGGGTTGTTTGTGTTTTACAAGATAGGGGCCATTCCATATAGCCAGTCTGTGCAACACAGCTAAAATAATTAAAAAGATAAAGATTTCAATCAACACTCAAAAAAAAAAAAAAAATTCTTAAAAAGGAAGTTAAGAGAAAAAAATGTACGAAAAGTTTTTGACAAAGCAGTGAGGTTGATGGGACAGCAAATTTACACTGTTATACAAGCTGTACACTGACTGCTTTACATTGTATCTTCAGTGTTGTCCCATGAAAATATAGAATAAAATATTTACAAAAATGAGGTCCTGAAGAAGCGCTGTGCTTTGGCAGTACGAAGCGGCTGTTGACCCTCTTACTGCCGTGTAATACCCTCTCTCCATAGCGATGTGTTGCTATCTGGTAATGTGTTTTTAACATTTTTGCAATAAAATCTGACTTATGGATGTGCGCTGCCACTTTTCTTACTGCATTGAATGTGATACTTATCCATAGGCAAAGCTGCACTGTATGGCTTATGAAACTGTAATACTGGGCAGCACGGTGGCGTAGTGGTTAGCTCTCTCGCCTTGCAGCGCTGGGTCCCTGGTTCGAATCTCAGCCAGGGCACTATCTGCAAAGAGTTTGTATGTTCTCTCCGTGTCTGCGTGGGTTTCCTCCGGGCACTCTGGTTTCCTCCCATATTCCAAAAACATACGGATAAGTTAATTGGCTCCCCCTAAAAATTGGCCCTAGACTACAGTACTTACACTACATAATATAGACATATGGCAATGGTAGGGATTAGATTGTGAGCTCCTTTGAGGGACAGTTAGTGACAAAATATATATATACACTGTACAGCGCTGCGTAATATGTTGGCGCTATATAAATACTAAAAAATAATAATAATAAAATACTGTGTTTTGAGTTTGTTCTCTTTGGAAAAATTTGAGAGGTGTACTGGGGCATAACTAGACATCACTGGGTCCCCCTGCAAAACTTTGGATGGGCCCACCCCCACCGCTTTCTGCACAGGAAAACTGAGGACCAATGTGTTTTCCACATGCAGATAAAAACACTTAGGCCTCTTTCACAGTAGGACGTTGCGTTTTGATGCAACGATAAAGTCGCAACACAAATTACAACGCAACACCCCAAAAAAGTTGCAACGCAACTTAATGCCCCGTTATCGTTGCATACAATAGAGCATACTGGCAATGAAAAGTATGCTTCCAAGTCATTACTGAGCATGTGCAAACAGTCTAACACAGCTAATAACGTGTATAACGCACAGCATGCAGCACTTTCTAATAATTCTACACACAAACGCAACGTGTGAACTGTGAATGTAGCACAGACTTAGTATTGCTGTGCGTTAGTCTGAGTTGAAACATTTTCTAACATGCGACTTTAACGTCACACTGTGAAAGAGGCCTTAGACTTAAAGGAAACGTCTATGCTAGTCCCAGACCTACTTACCCGGGGCTTCCTCCAGCCGACAACAAGTCCCTTGTCGCAGCTCTGCTCCCAGAATAGGGGCCAGTCTACAACTTTTTTCAACCTGTGACTCCTTTGTTTGTAACGTTTGTAACGAAGTCATCAGAACTTTGCTGCAGTGTGATGGTGTGATGTTTTTTAGGAACGCTAGGGAGCATGGACAATGTACAAATTCCAAAGTGTGTATGATACCTTATCTGTGTGGTGGACACATGCAGTCAATATAACAATGGTACAAGAGCAGAAAGTGTTTTCTCTCCATGCCATTAGTTGTCAGGCTCTCAAACTTTCCCCCCCACGGGGCCCCCTGTGGCTTCTGGGCCCCCCTGCAGGTGCATCCCTTGCAGGGTCTATTGTTAAGCCCCTGGAGGAGTACTGACTTTTTTAGATACTGTATAACCCTACATTGTGTGTTACCGAAAACGACACTGAGGTTATCCAAACTCCATGTTTGGATGTGGTGTGCACGATTTTATATGAACTTTTATTGACATTTATTGCATGACTGTATGATTTTAAGAGTCATTTACCATTAATATCAACAAATCCAATTCATTTATTTTTAAGCACTATAAGTTACAGTTTTTTTGTGAAATACAAGCACATCAGATGCTGATCAGTATACATCCTAGTGCTTTAATAATTTTTTTGGGTTGAAATGTGCGAGTTCCTACTAAAGACTAGAGATGGCCCGAACCTCCGATTTTCGGTTCGCGAACTTCTGCGAACCACAATAGACTTCAATGGGGAGGCGAACTTTGAAAACTAGAAACACTTTATGCTGGCCACAAAAGTGATGGAAAAGATGTTTCAAGGGGTCTAACATCTGAGTTTTTGTATGGATGAGTGGGATAGACGCCAAAAGTCCTGGGGAAAGATCTGGATTTGACGCAAAGCAGCGTTTTAAGGGCAGAAATCACATTGAATGCTAAATTGCAGGCCTAAAGTGCTTTAACCTGCCTGGCATTCTGATTTCCATGTAGCTAGCCTAGCGCTAGCTACATGATTCTCCCCTCCCTGCGGCGTTCTTCCCTGCCCTCCGATCGCCTCCGGCGCAATGGCCCGTCTGGAAATCCCATTCTGCACGGGATTTCCTTGAGAGCTTCCCTGTCGCCATGGCGAGGAACGTCGTGACCCGATCCACCCCTCAGCGCTGCCTGCCACTGATTGCCAGGCAGCGCACGGGGTCTCGGCTGGGAGGGGGGGGGGGGCTGTATCGCGGTGGGTAGCAGCGGTTTGGGTAAGGCACACAGCAAGCAAAGTGCTTGCTGCGTGTTTAAAAAAAATTATTCAAATCGGCCCAGCGGAGCCTGAGCGGTGACCTCCGGCGTCTCTGGACGAGCCTAGCTCGTCCAGAACGCTAGGGAGGTTAAAAAATCTTGCATGTGTATACATCAATCAGGGAGTGTAATTAGAGTACTGCTTCACACGGACACACCAAAATCACTGTGTAACGCACCGCAAACAGCTGTTTGCGTAGTGACGGCTGTGCTGGACTGGTGCGCACCATGGCGAGATTGCTTTTACTCACTCAGTGATGTCAGGTAATGTCTGACTGCCTTACCAACTTTCAATGGTTCTTTCTCTACCATTGTTAAAGCTTACATCTATTTTTTAAAATACTTGTTCTGCTTGCTGTTCAGTACCTGCAACGAGAATCTTATGGAGGGCAAGTCTGCCATTGCGAGTGACCACGGGTATTGGCCGGGGAATCCTGGTTCGATTCCGGGCCGGAGTGGGAGCCTAAGAAATGGCTACCACCTCTGCACATCCAAGGAAAGCAGCAGGCATGGCATGCACGTCCCGAGGTAGTGACCAAAAATAACAATACAGGAGAACTTTCGAGTCCCTGCTGTATATGTGAAATGAATCAACTTTAAATCCTTTAACGAGAATCTGTTATGGAGGGCAAGTCTGATGGTGCCTTCACTGCGACTCACCAGGTTGGTCACCTCCACAAACAGCCGCATGAGCCTGCATGCATTTCACATCAGTGTCCAGTTGTTGGGCCTCAACATCCCCATCTCCCCAGATTGTGTCCTTCTACTGTAATTGTACAGGTACAGGATGAAGGCTTAGGAGAAAGCCTTCACTAACGATCCAATTTCTAGCAAAAAATCGTTAGAGCGATCAGAAATTCTGATCAAATTGGTTGTAAGTAATCTCTGTGGATGGGCACTGTCACGGAACAGCCGTGAGAAACGCTGGCGAATCGGAATTATTCGCGCAGTCGATTTTCTGATCGCTTCCCGGTTACATTTGCACAGTCATTGCAGCGATCAGAATGACATTTTTCCTTTTCCTGAAGTCTGTTTGCTGACCAGCTAAGACATGTTGGTTTAAATTAACTTGATCAAGAAGACAGTTCACACGTACCTGTCACAACTCAGACCAGGTAATTAACCCCATCACAGTTACCTGTGAACTACAGCATTAGGCCTGAAAGATAAATCGAATTTAAATGGAACCAAGATCACAATTTCAGAATCGTCAAAGCGGCGAATATCGCGATGACGTCATTTCCACATGAGGAAGTTTGAAGAAGTGCCTTCAAACTTTCCCAAAGTCCCAGTGCCCGCAGCGTTGGACATACTTTCCATCCTCTATCGCCCTCTGCCGCCTCTTGTGCTTGGCAAAACTTCGGGTTCCTGTATGTCACATGATATACAGGAAGTATTCCATGCATTAGAGCCTGCAGGAGGCAAAGTGGATAGACAGGCATCGCTGGACTCGTGCTTGAAGCTATGTCCAGAACTGATGCAGCTTGGGGGACAGAGGAGGCACAGAGAGAGACAGGTTGGGCACAGAGAGAGAGAGAGAGAGAGACAGGAGACACAAAAGGGGCACAAAGAGAGACACAGAGGGGTCACAGAGAGAAACAGAGTGGGCACAGAGACACAAAGGAGGCAAGAGAGAGACCCAGAGAAGGCATGAAGGGGCAAAGGGGGCACAATGAGAGACGGGGATAGAGGGGGAACAGACAGGCACAAAGGGGGGGGGGGGGGGACAAAGCTTGATTTGAAGGAAATCGTGAATCTAATCGAAATCGTAATTTTGGACAGAAATCGTGCAATTCAATTTTTTCCTAAAATCGTGCAGGCCTATACAGCATACACACGAATAGTCAGGAAAAGCCACAGCAGGGGGCCTAAATACAATACAATACAATAACATTTGCAAAGCGCTTTTCTCCCATAGGACTCAAAGCGCATAGTTGTGTCTCAGATTAATACAGGGTTGCAGGCTGGGTTGTGTTACATAGGAGATAGTCAGATGTTCATGAATGCCAGACTAAAGAGGTAGGTTTTCAGTTTGAACTTAAATGCTTCCAGGGATGGAGCTGTCCTGATTGGGTGTGGCAGGGAGTTCCAAAGTGTAGGGGCAGCATGACAAAAGGCTCTGTCTCCAAAGGTTTTGAGGTGGACTCTGGGGGTGACCATGGTGTTGCGTCCTTTTGATCTAAGATTGTGGGGGGTGTGATGCAGTTGCAACAAGTCCTTCAGGTATCCAGGGCCCAGATTGTGCAAGGATTTGAATGTCAGTAAGCCAATCTTAAACAGAATTCTCCATTTTATCGGTAGCCAGTGGAGTGAGCTCAGGGTTGGTGTTATGTGGCAATGGCAGGGTTGGCTCGTTAACAGCCTTGCGGCGGCATTCTGTACTAATTGCAGGCGGCGTAAGTCTTTCTTATGCAGGCCTGTGTAGAGGGCGTTGCAGTAGTCTAACCTTGATGTGACGAAGGCATGGACTAGGGTTGGAAGATCCTCTGAAGGAATTAGGTGTTTAATCTTTGCAATATTCCTTAGATAAAAGAAGGAATGTTTCACAACAGCTGAGATTTGATTCCTGAAGCGTAATTTCCTATCAATCAGTACTCGCAGGCTGCGCACACAGTCCGAGTTTTTCAGGTCTGAGCTCCCTATCCTTAGCGGTGTTGGTTGAGACTGGGGCTGCTTTGCTGTTGAGCCCTGGCCCTCGATAACAAGAACCTCCGTTTTGTCAGCATTAAGTTTTAGCCAATTAATATTCATCCACTTCTGAAGCTCAGCTAAGCATGAGTTTATTTGTGGAGTAGGGTCTGTGATGCCAGGTTTGAATGACAAATATAGCTGGGTGTCATCAGCATAGCAATGATATGTCAGGCCATGTTTTTGTATGATTTCTCCAAGTGGCAGCATGTATATTTTGAAAAGTAAAGGGGATAATATTGCGCCCTGAGGTACACCGTATTTTAGTGGTACAGGGTTGGAGAGGAAGGGCCCTAAGGCTACCCTTTGTGTTCTGCCAGCCAGGAAGGAGTTGAACCACTGGAGAACAATGCCATCTATGCCACAGTACTCTTGTAGCCTGTTGAGCAAGATTTCATGATCCACTGTGTCAAAAGCCGCTGAGAGGTCGAGCAAAATCAGGATGGAACATTGACCCTTGTCTCTTGCAATGAGCAGATCATTGCAACTCTGGGTGAGGGCTGTTTCACAAGTGTGATATTTCCTGAAGCCAGATTGAAGAGGGTCAAGGATGTTGTTTCTGGAGAGCCTGTCTTCAAGTTGGAGGTAGACAGCCTTTTCAATAACTTTTCCCAGAAAGGGGAGGTTAGAGACAGGTCTGTAGCTGTTTAGAGCATCTGGGTCTAAGGATGGTTTCTTGAGTAGTAGCCTGACGATTGCTTCTTTCAGAGTAGAGGGAAACCACCCTTCTTGTAAGGAACCGTTGACTATTTTGTGGAATGCCGGTGTAAATAGTTCAGGGCATTTCAACATGAACTTAGTGGGGCCAGGGTCCAGATCGCAGGTAGTCTGGCGAAGGTTTGAGAGGATGTCCAAGATATAGCAGTAGGAGAACAGAGGCGTCAGCAGGATAAAAGCGGATAAAAACTTTAAAATTTGCTGGGAGGAAGCGGTGGACTTACCTCCATAAAGCAGACACGAAAGACTGTCTGAATAGTAGCAATCACATTTATTAACTAATACCCCAAAACAGTGCAACGCGTTTCGCAGGCCCAGCCCGCTTCATCAGGCAATAAACATGGGGACAAGACAGAATTTCAGCAATAGCAGGTGTAGCGCCTCAGTCCACCGCTTCCTCCCAGCAAATTTTAAAGTTTTTATCCGCTTTTATCCTGCTGGCGCCTCTGTTCTCCTACTGCTATACCGTGTCCACCCCTGGTGGAGGGGTGATCTACCCCTTTCGCATCTACAGAGAGTGACTTCTTATCCCTGAGTGAGGACAGGTCTAATCTCCTCACCTGCCTATACAGTGGTTGCCTTTGTGGTAACCCACGTTTGTGAGTATAATTTTCTCACGATAACCTTTACTTTATTTATGCTTAACATACTACACTATATTGGGCTCTCGGTTTCTCTACACTTTATCTCTCTACAAGGATGTCCAAGATATCTTTTTCAGTGATTACTTTAAAATCAGACCATGGTGGTAGGCTATTTTTGCATCGGTTATATGGCTCTGCATGGGTTTCTTGGGCTGTGAATTAAATGGCAGATCGTATGGAGGAGACTTTGTCTGAGAAGAAGTGGGCACATTTTTCGCACAGTTCCTGTGACGGTCTGATGCTGGATTTCCTGCAAGATCAATTGCAGAGACTGTCAACCGTGCGGAATAGTTGGGCAGGTCTGTTGGCTGCATTTGAAATTTCATGAGACAGGAATAAGGACTTCTTTTTGCTAATCGCCATTTGATATTTTTTCAGGTGAGCAGTTAGGGAAAGTTTTTCATCAGGGGACTGGTGTTTGCGCCACCTTCGATCCAGTCTGCGTCCCTGTTTCTTTAGTTCCTTTATAGAGTTGTCAAACCAGCAAACATGATGTAATGGTGCGGAACGTTTTATCCTTAATGGAGCTATGGCGTCAAAAGCGGCTGAGACATCGTGGTTATATTTAAGGTCCATGGGTTCAAGGCCTAAGTTGTGATCTGTCAGTCCGCCTAGATTGAGGCTGTTCTGCAGGTGTTGGGGTGTCAAACCTTTCAAGGAACGATATTTTATTAGTTCTTTCACTTGGTGTTTTATAGCCGGTGCTGTAAAGGAGAAGTGGACAGTGTGGTGGTCTGACCAAACTACTGGATCAATTTCCACATTGGATATTAGGAGTTCTGAATGGAAAATGAGGTCCAGAGTGTGTCCTTTTTTGTGGGTAAGGAGGTTGATGGCTTGAGAGAAGCCCAGTTCATTCATGGAGAGAAGTAGCTCAGTTCCAAATTGGGAAGAGTGTGTATCGACCCATGCGTTAAAGTCACCCAGAATTATCCACCTAGGGTGTTTTAGTGTTATGCAAGATACAAGTTCTGCTATTTCCTTGAGAAAAGCTGAGCCACCATTAGGGGGTCGGTAGACAAGCAGTATGTTTATTTTTTTCTCAGCTGAGAGTTCGGCTGCCAGACATTCAAAAGAGTGGGTGGGGGCTACAGCAAGGGGTTTAATATTCAAACTGGATTTGAAGCACAAAGCTAATCCTCCTCCCTTGCGGTTTTGCCGTTCACAGTGTAAAACTGAGTAATTGTCTGGTACCGCAGCCGCAAGAGTGGGTCCTGAGTTCTGATCCAACCATGTCTCTGTAATTAAAGCTAGATCTGAAGCCTCTATTAGATCATGAATAACTGCTGTTTTGTTGTTTATGGACCTGGCATTGCAGAGTACTGCTTTAATGTTGTTTGCCTTAACTTTGAGGCTTGTGTTTGTAGCTCCTGGCTGGGGGTTGTAATCAGGAGTGTGGCAGCTGTCTCTGTTATCTGGGTCCTTTACTGATACAGCGGATTTATAGATATGTGAGGATTGATTTCGCTTTGAGTTATGGGTGCCTGCACGTCTTCCCCTCTTACCTCGCCTTGTTTTCTTGAGAATCCCAAGGGATTTTAGAGGGATAATCAAAGCAGAATCTATTTGTAAGAGTTTCTTGGGAACAGAGGTTGCAATAAAGATAAGCATCTCAGCGGAGTATTTTAATGGTGACATTTGGACAGCTGATAGACATCCTGCTGAGATCAAAGGGAAGGGGTCTTTTGCAAGCTGTAAGAAGGATCAGGAGCTGAGGGTTGAAGAAAGTTGAAGAATTTCAAAGTTTGAGGTCAGCTTCTAGCAGGCTAGGCATTTTCAGTCCAAGTCCAATTTTAATCCAGTTTAAATATCAGCCATCCAAAGTGATCCATAATTTCTGATGAGCTGTAGTTGTTGCCAGAGAGGTGATGAATAGGATTCCTCTGTATTTTGGGTCGTTTGAATGAATAGGATTCCTCTGTACAAGAGACAGCTCAGGGCTCCTGCTGAGAAAGGCCCTATTTAGATAAAAATATATTCAAAAACTGCAGTCTCACAGACAGAATGGCAGCAACACAGCAGGATATTGTCATATGGACAGCCCAAAGTGAAAATATAGCCAGTCATTTTTGGTAAGATTGTAGCAGAATGCCACTGACTATCTCTACTAAAATAACACATTTAGGCGCAGTTGAAATTGGGCACGTTTTAAGAGATCGTGGGAGTTTGTAGCCCATCCCTAAGCAGAGTTATTAATTTTGGTGCAACCACTTGGGCGAGACTCAGGATTCTTGGTCTCTGTATGATTCCCTGAATCCACTGTGTATTAATCTGTTATTAGCGCAAATGTGGCATTTATCGGTTTTGAGTTACAGCGTTTTATAAGTTTAAACCTAAATCTCTCTCCAAGGACTTAAACTGTGATTGGTTTGTCAACCAGAGGGGCGGGCTTGGTCCCACCCTGAAACTAGCTTCCATACAACCAGGATGCATACAAGGAAGGGCAGTCCTCCCCTGTGTACCATCACCTGATCAAGCTAGCCAGAGGACCAAGTGGCTGGCGGCCGTTTTCCTGAACTGAAACAAAGGACATTTTCCATGTGCTCAGATTTTCCCAGAAAGGACATATTTCCACAAACTTAAGTATTTTATTCCATTTTTTATTTCATACTGTGCTATTATGTTACATAGTTACATAGTTATTATGGTTGAAAAAAGACATACGTCCATCGAGTTCAACCAGTACAAAGTACAACTCCAGCCTGCTCCCTCACATATCCCTGATGATCCAGAGGAAGGTGAAAAAAACCCTTACAAGGCATGGTCCAATTAGCCCCAAAAGGGAAAAATTCCTTCCCGACTCCAGATGGCAATCAGATAAAAATCCCTGGATCAACATCATTAGGCATTACCTAGTAATTGTAGCCATGGATGTCTTTCAACACAAGGAAAGCATCTAAGCCCCCTTTAAATGCAGGTATAGAGTTTGCCATAACGACTTCCTGTGGCAATGCATTCCACATCTTAATCACTCTTACTGTAAAGAACCCTTTCCTAAATAAATGGCTAAAACGTTTTTCCTCCATACGCAGATCATGTCCTCTAGTCCTTTGAGAAGGCCTAGGGACAAAAAGCTCATCCGCCAAGCTATTATATTGCCCTCTGATGTATTTATACATGTTAATTAGATCTCCTCTAAGGCGTCTTTTCTCTAGACTAAATAAACCCAGTTTATCTAACCTTTCTTGGTAAGCGAGACCTTCCATCCTACGTATCAATTTTGTTGCTCGTCTCTGCACCTGCTCTAAAACTGCAATATCTTTTTTGTAATGGGGTGCCCAGAACTGAATTCCATATTCCAGATGTGGCCTTACTAGAAAGTTAGGGCCCGTTTCCACTATCGCGAATCAGCATGCGTTGCCCGCATGCAGATTCGCACAGCCAATACAAGTGAATGGGACTGTTTCCACTTGTCAGTTTTGCTGTGCGTTTTTCTGTGCAGGATTTTTCTGCACGGCAGAGCCCTCAGAATTTGCTTGCGTGTGGAATGCAGGCGAATCGCACGCAATGTATTTAATAGGGAAATCGCATGCGTTTTCCCCATGCGCTTTTTGCCGCGAATTTGCATGCGATTTCGCATAGGTACCCATGTTAATTCACACAGGCAGTGACATGGTTAAAATCGCATTACCCTAACCTATGCGAATTCGCATGCGAAATCGCGGCAAAAAACGCATGCGATTTCGCCTGCTGTGATTTGCCGGTGATTCCGCAATGCTATAGTGGAAACGGGCCCTTAAACAGGGGCAATATTATGCTAGCATCTCGAGTTTTTATTTCCCTTTTAATGCATCCCAAAATTTTGTTAGCTTTAGCTGCAGCGGCTTGGCATTGAGTACGATTATTTAATTTGTTGTCGATGAGTACTCCTAAGTCCTTCTCCAAGTTTGATGTCCCCAACTGTATCCCATTTATTTTGTATGGTGCTAGACCATTGGTACGACCAAAATGCATGACTTTACATTTTTCAACATTGAATTTCATCTGCCATTTATGTGCCCATATAGCCATCCTATCCAGATCCTGTTGCAATAGGACACTATCTTCCTGAGAGTTGATGATTCTGCACAATTTTGTATCATCTGCAAAAATAGCAACATTGCTCACTACTGCATCTACTAGGTCATTAATAAATAAATTGAAGAGCACTGGACCCAGTACAGACCCCTGTGGGACCCCACTGCTAACAGTCTCCCATTTTGAGTACGATCCATTGACCACAACTCTTTGTTTTCTGTCCATTAGCCACTTCCCTATCCATGCACACAGACTCTTCCCCAGTCCTTGCATCAGACTTTTGCGTGGAACAGTGTCGTAGGCCTTTGCAAAGTCTAAGTATGTAACATCTACAGCATTACCATTACCATATCCATATTAGCGTTCACTACCTCATAAAAGCTGAGCATGTTAGTCAAACAGGACCTGTCTTTAGTAAACCCATGTTGATGCTGAGAAATAAGATTATTTTCTACTATGAAGTCATGTATAGTATCTCTTAGTAACCCCTCAAATAGTTTGCATACAACTGATGTTAAGCTTACAGGTCTATAATTTCCTGGATCTGATTGTTTGCCCTTCTTAAATAATGGGAAAACGTGGGCTGTACGCCAATCCACTGGGACTCTGCCAGTTGCAAGAGAGTCACAAAAGATAAGATAAAGGGGTTTATCTATAACTGAACTTAATTCCCTTAGGACCCGAGGATGCATGCCATCCGGGCCAGGTGCCTGGTCTGTTTTTAATTTATTTAGTCTTGCCGTCACTTCTTCCTGCGTTAAGTATTTAATAATACAGTTGGAAGATTGAGACTCTTCTGCATCCGTAATTTGCAACAGTGCTGTTTCCTTTGTGAAGACAGAAGCAAAGAAAGCATTTAATAACTCTGCCTTACCTTGGTCATCCACCATTGAGTTCCCACCCTCATCCTTTAGGAGTCCTATACAGTCAACCTTTTCTTTTTTAGAGTTGATGTACTTGTAAAACTTTTTTTGGGTTAGATTTGATATCCCTAGCGATTTGATTTTCAGCTTCGATCTTTGCCAGCCTAATTTCTTTTTTACAATTTTTATTGCACTCCTTATAATTGCTTAGTGCAGCCTCGGTCCCCTCCTGTTTTAGGACCTTATAGGCATTCTTTTTCCTCTTCATTTTATCTCTAACCTTTCTATTCATCTATAGAGGCTTTTGTTTTATTCCTAGACATTTTGTTTCCATATGGGATATACATACTACAATATTGATTGAGAATAAGTTTAAAAGCTTGCCATTTCCCTTCAGTGTCTTTCCCTTGTAGTACATTATCCCAGTTCACCAAACTTAGTGCCTGCCTAATTTGATTGAACTTTGCTTTTCTAAAATTCATAGTTTTAGTGGTCCCGCTGCCCCGTGGCCTATCAGTCACCAGGTCAAATGTTATCATGTTGTGATCACCATTTCCCAAATGTTCTTGAACCTGCACATTTGATACATTATCTGGTCTATTAGAAATGATCAGATCCAGTAACGCATTCCCCCTAGTTGGTTCCGTTACCATTTGAGTCAAGTAAAGCTGGCCATACACTGGCCTGATTTGCCGCCGTTCGACAGCAGATTCAATCACTGGGATCGAATCTGCTGCCAATCGTTCGCGCTAAATGCACCCGCCGATCCGATTTCCTCCCGAAATCGGATCGGTCAGTCGATCGCGCCGTGCGGGAAATTACCGTCGATCGCCCGCGGGTAGCGGCGGCCGATCCGATACAGGTATACATTACCTGACGCTGGCTCCCGGGCATCTTCTCCGCGCTGCACGGCTCTGTTCCTGCTTCATCCCAGCGTACATTAACTTCCTGTGTCACTCCAGTGACCAGGAAGTTCAAATAGAAGGCGCTCAGTGTACACTGGGATGCGGTGCAGCGCGGAGAAGAGGACCCGGAGCCAGCTTCAGGTAATGTATACGGGGGAGGGGGGGGGAGGGGGGGGGCAGGCGGCAGGAGCAGCTCAACAAATTGTGATCAGTTTCAGGCTGAAATCGATTCACAATCTGTTTGCAGTAAAGGCAGCCATACGATCCCTCTCTGATCAGATTCGATCAGATAGGGATCTGTCAGTTGGTCGATCTAATGGCAAATCGGCCAGTGTATGGCTAATTTAATTGTCCTGTAGTGCTGCGAGAAATCTGCTGCTTTTACCAGAATGGGTAGCCTCAATACCCCAGTCAATGTCTGGAAAGTTGAAGTCGCCCATAAATATGACCTCATTTTTACTTGCAGCTTTTTCAATCTGCTGTAGTAATCGCAGTTCTGCAGCTTCATTAATATGAGGTGGTCTGTAGCATACCCCAATAAGCAATTGGCAACTTTTATTTCCACCATGAATATTTACCCAAACGGACTTCACATCTTCGCAATCTTTCTCCATCTCATTGTTGAGGACAGCTGTAAAAGAATTCTTAACAAAGAGACAAACCCCTCCACCTTTTTTCCCCTGTTCTATCCTTCCTAAACACATTGTATCCCTCTAAATTAGCTATCCAGTCATGGCTTTCATCCATCCATGTCTCGTTATTACCACAATGTCATAGCCTTTGTCATTCAGAATGAACTCTAGTTTGTCTATTTTATTTGCAAGGCTCCAAGCATTGGTTACCATGCACTTTATATTTTTACCACCACATTTACCAATTTTATTTACATGAAATGGGCTACTTGAAGTTTTACCAACCTCCTTAATCTTTACACTGACCCCACCCCCCATAATGTTAGGCTCCCACTGTCTTTTTACCTGATCTTGTCTATGTATTGAGACTTTATCCTCCCGCCTCCCCCCAGATCCTAGTTTAAAATCTCCTCCAACCGTTTAGCCATTTTCTCCCCCAATGCAGCTGCACCCTCCCCATTAAGGTGCAGCCCATCCCTGCTGTAGCCGACTGCAAAGTCTTCCAAGTTCTCCAGGAACCCAAACCCCTCCTTCTTACACCAATTTTACAGCCACTTATTTAACTCCCTAAGCTCCCTCTGTCTCTCAGATGTAGCACATGGCACTGGCAGTATTTCAGAGAACACCACCTTGGAGGTCCTTGCTTTAAGTTTATCTCCAAGTACCTGAAAATCATTTTTGAGGACCTTCCATCTCCCACTAACTTTGTCATTGGTGCCAATGTGTACCATAACAGCCGGGTCTTCCCCAGCCCCACCCAATAATCTGTCAATTCGTTCCGCTACATGCCGAACTCGAGCACCCGGGACACAACAGACTGTACGGCATTCACGGTTTCTTTTACAGATTACCCTGTGTGCCTAATAATTTAATCCCCTACCACCAGTACCTGTCTAGCCTTAGCTGCACTCCTATCAACATCAAGATTAGTGCAATTGTAAGTATTGCACTAATCTTGATGTTAATCACTGCTGTATGTTCGCCATCCTCTGCTATGGAATATGATCCTTGAAGGATACCTTTTATGAATATTTTGCACGACTTTTGTCTTCAATAAAGACTTTTTGTATTTTTGCATTTAAACCTTTTTGAGTTTCTTCAATATCTTTTATACATATCCTTGTATTGGTATAAAATTCAACCACAGGTTAGCCTAATGATTTATTTAAGAGGTGTCCAGCAGACAGGTGACTATAAAAAGGGCATTACTTAACAAAGAAACGCCCATCCCATTTCATGCTGTCAGCAATGGCTCCACATGGAAGAGAAATGTAAAAAAAAAAAATCTGAGAAAGAAAATCATTACTTTACACAAAAAAGATAAGGGCTACAAGAAGATCAGCAAAGCTTTACATATCAGTCAAAAAACTGTAGCAAAAGTGATCCAAAAATGTAAGAAAGATGGAAGTGCAAACATCTTACAGAGACATCCACGGAAGTTAACATCTCGACAAAAGCGTCTTCTGATGAGAAGGGTTGAAGAAAATCGCCATGCAAGTTCACTGCAGTTAGCTAAAGCAGTAGAAAGCCAAACTGGAGTGACCGTTTCGGGTGACACCATACAGCGCACACTGCAGAGGAATGGCATGCAAGGGTATCATCCATGAAGGAAGCCTCTCCTAAAGACCATGCACAAACAAAGCAGGCCTAGAATTTGCTAAGGCCCATGCTGAAAAAGATGAAGACTACTGGGACTCTATACTCTGAAGTGATGAGACAAAGATCAGTTTTTGGAACTAACGGTTTAAAAACTGTATGGCTTTGTAAAGTTGAGGATTTCAAAGAAAAATGCATGGTGCCTACAGTGAAACATGATGGTGGCAGTATCCTAATGTGGGGCTGCATTAATGCTGCTGGGGTTGGGGAGCTGCATTTCATTGATGGTATCATGAACTCAACAATGTACTGCTCTATACTGAAGGAGAAGATGCTGCCATCACTCCGTGCACTTGGCCATCATACACTTTTCCAACATGACAATGATCCAAAACACACATCTAAAGCTACTGTTGCTTTGTCTGAAGAAGAACAGGGTGAAGGTGATTGAATGGCCAATTATGTGTAACGATTGGTGTCAGCAAGAACAGATTTTCTGATTATTGGTGATCTGCAGTATCACCAATAATACAGATGCTATACCTGATTGTGTAGTGATCTGTAGAATCATCAATAATGCGAGTATAGCGAGACACAGGACCACCAGATGTAAAGATAGGTGTTTGGTGCAACAGTAATACAGATAGAGATACCAACTCCCCCAGAGGAGCTAGTAGAGGAAGATATCTCTATAGAACACAGGGATCAGCACTCCAGCAAGCCGGAGATGCAGATGAACTAGTAACCAGTTCACCCGAGGAGCGGGTGGTGCTCAGTAAGACAATGTGTTCTGATCACCCGTGGAGTGGGTGATTCAGACTGCACTGCAGCAGGTGATCACCTGAGGGGCAGGAGATCAAGACTGTACTGCAGCTCCTAATCACCTGAGGAGCAGGTGATGAGGACAGTACCGTGGTTACTAGTCACCTGAGGAGCAGGTGATTAAGACTGTACTGCAGCTACTGGTCACCTGAGGAGCAGGTGATTAAGCTGTACAGAGAATCCCTCACCAGGGACTAGGCTTACTGGTGAAGGCAGGAGAGTCAGACAAGCAGATTCGGCAACAAACGGACAGATACGGTACAAAGACAGAAGGCTAAATCAGAGTAGTGTTCAGGCTGAGTCGGCAACAGGATCAGATAGGCAGAAGCACAGAATCAGTAATCAGAAGAGTAGTCAAGGCTAGCAGAAGGTCATAACAAATAATACAATTAAATTAGTACTTTAGCTATCAACAGAATCTGACTAAGTGTGGATCCCCAGCTCCTGCTGGTTCTAGCACACTTTGGGATCTGACTAAGGTCTGAGTGCTAACACGTAGCATTTGCAACAGCAGACGAGGAGCTACTGACAGGCAGGTCCTATATATACTGAGAGCGCCCCACAGCGCCGCCCCAGTCACTCAGCCAATCAGGAGCACTGCTGGAGTCAGCTGACCAGCCGATCAGCTGACTCCCCTTCAATTCGCATAAAGGTCCTGCCGCCTGGTGCGCGTGCGTGTAGCCCACAGTCTATTTGCAACTGAAGGACCAGGCAAAACTCCACCATGTAATTGCGCGGCGGAGGCCGCCGGCTGAGACGCGGAGACAGCCGCCATGCCGCTCACCGCTGCGGCGGCATCTCCGCTATCTATTACATTATGTCTCCTGATCTGAACAGATTCGAACACCTGAGGAGGATTCTGAAGTGACTAGTTGAGCATCACTCTCCATCCAGCATCCAGGCTCTAAAAGAGGTTATTCTTGAGGAATGGAAAAAATAGATGCAATATGTCACCAACTTGTTAATTCCATGCCTAGAGGATTTGGCGCTGTCCTTAAAAATCACGGTGGTCATACATAATACTAGATGTAGTAGTTTTTGTTGTGGGGTGTATTCATTTTTGCTTCAACCAATTTGAGCAAAACTAAAGATTTTGTGATCTAAGTTTTATTATTAACTTTAATTTCATGTTATGGAGGTAAACAAGTGTTCAATAAAACTCAGCCATGAAAATTTTAGAAATTGTTCTTTTGTTCATTGAGCTACTGATTAAATTGTGAGTGACAGTGAGTTGATATGCAGATTTATTCTACAACACAAGTGATGCATTGTGAATGTACCCTAAAGGTAATTCTGAGAATCTCCCATAAGAAAGTGGAGTAGTCCAAAATCGTCAGATAGTCAGATTTATCGGCTTTTTACTACCTAATGTATGTGACTGTAACATAAGGAAAAAGTAATTTAAAGTGCATTGTACTCTGGGAGAAATGTACATTTTATCTGTATGTAGGATAAAAAAAAACTAATTGTATTTATTTTTTTTGGGGGGCGATAGTGAACCTGTTTTTAAAGAATTTGGCAAAGTTTTGCTTGGTCTGCCCACTGTCTTTGAATTACTTCGCTGCTATGCTTATGCGCATTAAGATCTGCCTATCATGACCATGCCTACTTTTTGGCACATTGGCTCCTCCCTGGTGCAAAGTGGTGTCCCGAATCTTCTAAGATCCTGAATAATGGGTATTGGTGACCACCAACCAGATTAGGGAAAACCAGGCAAAAGAATTAGAAACAGGTTGGCTGAGGAAAATCTAAATTGAGCATGTAGTTCTGAAGCATGGCTCAGTCTCTTGTGGGGTTCCTTGATGGGATAGGGACTCCACAAACTGAAGCTTATTTCAGTATCTAAGTTTACTTTGTCCCACAATATTATTAGTACATATTTCAGTAGATTTACATTATGTTTATTCGGGTTATTGAATTTGAATTTCTTCCACTTTTGAAAAAGTAATATAAGCATTTTGTGAGTGCAATAGATATTGCAGTGTCTGTATTAAGCCAGTAGATGGCAGCTGCACTGCAATACTATTTGTCAGGAGTGAATGTGCATTAAAATAGGCAACAGTGCTCTGCTGTTTCCAAAGAGCTAAAGCTGGGGACCCCGTGCTGCCCCTTTAAGGAGGAGGGAGGGGGTAGCATGGCCCGAAGACACCTCTTTTGATCCATTCAAACATGACTTGTGGAGAGAGGGCCCATTACCTGGCTGGAGGAAGTGCGGGGAGGGGGGCTCTCCTGGAGAATTGTGAGCTCATAGCAGGCGTGCTGGATCACTGATAAAATGTGTCACTTCCTACCCTGCCTGTGACCACTGCAGGAAGCTGCTGACACTAGAAGCTGCCTCTTATCACAAGCCTGTGTCTGTGACATGGCTGAATGAGACCGTAAAACTGCTTCCACCCCATCCCTGCTATGGCAGCCAAAGAAGACCTCTACAGTAAGATCATCCCTCGAAAGAACAGGCAGCACCGCACAGGCACCATCAAACATGGATCTTCCCTTGAAATCCTGCTGTCCATGGGCTTCCCGAAAGCAAGGGCGTAAGTTCTATCTGGTCCGCTACGCTGATAAGGAGGATTCAGAGGCTGCGGCTGCTGCTACTCTAGCCGTGTTTCTGCAGTTCTGAGAAATTTATGAATGATTAGCGCGCAGGGGGGGGCTGGGAACGCAGCTGCTATTTGGCGTGTTCATGGAATATCTAGCAGCGTTACGCATTGTAGACGGTCTGCAGCGAATAGAGCGCACAGCTGTAGTGCTCGCAGAAATGATCGTCTCTGACAAGTCCGTAAACACAGCCGTCTACAACCAATGCAGCTGCTCCAGAACCTCTTGCCTTCTGTGTGTGTACATAATAGGAATCTATTGGCTTCTCCTCAGCGATGCTGTCTGTTTTACAATGTGGCAGAATGAATTTGTGTCTAGTCAGAATTTATGCCTGTGGCCGAGTGTTGCAAGCATGTGTGTTGTCAACAATTGTAGCAAGAATGCCTATGCACTGAAGCATCAATCTGTAACTGTTCAGGAGCCAAGGTCAGCACTGAGGAGTTTCCAGTACTAAATACTAGTCTGCTGAATCCGCTATCTCACAGGTTAATGGGGTGGAAACATTTCTGTACACATTTTGCAGTTAATTTTGTAAAAGGCCACATTTGAACCAGATACAATAGTTTTAATGTGTAAGGGCTGATTCACACAGGCATTTTTGGGGATCTACCGCCGTCCCATTTGAGTGAATTGGAGCGATTAGAGCTGGCTTTTGGCAGGCTTTCATGAAAGCCTGCGGTAGATTTAGGCGTTGTGTTTCGTCTTGAAAGAAACATGTTGCTTTCAGAGGCGGTAAATGGCAGGAAAAGAGTGCAAAGATCCAAACTGCTAGCCTTGAAGGCTTCCCAAAAGCCTTCAAAAGCTAGCGTCTAAACACTGGCATTTGAATGTGGCGCTGAGCGAAAGCTCGGCAGAAGCCTGTGTGAACCAGCCCTTTTTGTGCTTTTTACATGTTAAAGGGGTTCTGTGCTAGTCAAAAAGTAAAACAAGCTGACACTTACCTGGGGCTTCTATCAGCCCCCTGCAGCGGTGATGTCCCACACCATCCTCCTCTGATCACCCTTTCCCTGCCACCGGCACCGGGCATTATTCGTCTGGCATAGCTGAATAATGCACGCTCCTGTTCGCATCATCGGGAGCTTACTGCGCAGGCGCAGTACGAAGTTTTATTGTACTGCGCCTGCGCAGTAAGCTCTGATGACGCGTGCGGGAGCGAGAGCTCGGCCGCGCAGCTGCAGTGAAATCACTCGCGTGATTACACAGGAACTGGCGGCGGGGACCGGCGCATCGGGAAAGGACAGCGCGGGACGTTACCGCTGCAGGGGGCTGATAGAAGCCCCAGGTAAGTGTCAGCTTATTTTACTTTTTGACTAACACAGAACTCCTTTAAAGGGATACTGTAGGGGGGTCGGGGGAAAATGAGTTGAACTTACCCGGGGCTTCTAATGGTCCCCCGCAGGCATCCTGTGCCCACGCAGCCAGTCACCGATGCACCGGCCCCACCTCTGGTTCACCTCTGGAATTTCAGACTTTAAAGTCTGAAAACCACTGCACCAGCATTGCCGTGTCCCTGCACCCGCTGATGTCACCAGGAGCGTACTGTGCAGACACAGACCATACTGGGCCTGCGCAGTACGCTCCTGGTGACATCAGCGGGTGCAGGGACACGGCAATGCGGGCGCAGTGGTTTTCAGACTTTAAAGTCTGAAATTCCAGAAGTGAACCGGAGGCGGGGCCAGAGCATTGGTGAGCGGCTGCGCGGGCACAGGATGCCTGCGGGGACCATTAGAAGCCCTGGGTAAGTTCAACTCATTTTCCCCCGACCCCCCCCCCCCCCTACAGTATCCCTTTAAGGTCATTTACTCTTTTTTAATACCTCGTAATTCCATAATTGCAGGTTTTTTTTTTGTTTTTTTGGGTGAGTTTTTCTTTTCTTTATTTTTTGAATGTATTATAACTTTCAAGTCGTACATTTACCATGTGTTGGCAGTGGTGCCCCGTGTTCACAGTGGTGCAATGGCCGCGTTGTAACCTGGCTTACTGCACCACTATGCACCACCTAGGCGATGTTCATGGTGCGGCGGGTGCATTGCGAAACAATGGATTGCGGTATGGTAACGCACTGCATTACCAAGAAACATGCATGTTTACGGTAGGGTAAAGCTTATTATTAATTGACTGGGTGCTTCACTGTATGTGCAGCAACGCGGCCGTAAGGTGTGATACGTCTTTTGCGTTCCATTGCGTTGCATTCCTGTTATATAGGGAAAACAAATCAATACCCCACTGCAAATGTGGCCTTAGAATGCTCGCTTGAAAGATTCCTAATGCAGACTAAATATAAGTTACTGTAATCCATAATAGGATAGAAAGATTTTTTTTATTTTATGGAAATTGTATAGGTTCACGATCAAGTCTCTGTAAAGTGAATGATTTTTTTTTTCTTTTACTGAGGTTCTGCAGCCTATAATAATGGACCTGGTGTTATTATCTAGTTCCTGGAACACGTTATGTTTTATATGGTTTCATTAATGTGATCTCCTTCATCTCTTTTCAAATGGATAATAAGCTCTTGTGGGAGGTCTGAAACCTGCAAGCAGACGTAGTGGAAATATTTTTTTATTGTCTAAGGTACTGGAATAGAAAGCTATTTAAAAAAACGGGAAAAAAAAACCCAGATGTGCAAAACTGAAGGATTTCCTTTCATGATTGTGAAACCTTTTTTATTATCTTTTGCATTCTGAGAAATCAAAATTCACTTTGGGCCTGAGCCCACTATTGCAGTTGTTCTGCTTTTTTGTAACACACATCAATGTTACAGATACTGAAAAGTGGACAGAATTGGACACAACTGCATTAGTGGGCTCAGACGCTAAGGGCTCATTCACACTAGAGCGTTTTGCCATGGTTTTGGCAAAACGCTCAAACACAAGCGCTAGTGTAATAAAACCCTATGAGCCCGTTCTTACTTGGCCGATTAGCGCTAATCGCCACAAATTGCCCAAAAACCGTGAACACGTAGCCTGCACCATTTTCAGGCGATTTACTGGCGATCACGTTTCAGTGCTATAGAAGCACAAATCAACGCAGTGTTCAGTGATTTTTCCATGTGAAATTGCGGAAAAATCACTACTGCAAAATGCCGGCAAAAATCGCCGGTGTTTTGAAAACGCAAGTGCGAATGGGCCTTAAGGCTAGGTTCTCAGTGTGGGTCGTTAGTTACGTTGCACCCCCTGTAAAGCAGGAGAACGGAACAGAAAAGTCGTACTTGCACGTTATCTGAATCTTGCATTGTATACAGTGAAGAATGCCATCAATGAAAGTATGCTTACTGTTATTGTTAAGGTGCGGTAGTGCACTGCATGCAGTGTGTTGGGATGCTGCACACCATTAGACTGCACAGCCATGGCCACACTGTGAATGTCAAATTGGTTTTGTATTGTGGTGCGACATTCTGCGTTACAGTGTGGCTGTAACGACACACTACCATGCTCCACTTGGAGGGGTGGTACTGTTTCTGGTTCATTGGCCCCCTGTTAGGGCTGGTGCACACCTTGAGCTTGATTCACAAAGCCGTGATAAATGCTATCACAGCCATGATACGCTCAGTGCGCGGGCAGAGAAGGCGCTACCATAGAGGCAAAGGAGGCAATTGCCCCAGGGCCCCAGAGCCTGTAGGGGCCCCCAGTGGCTACAAGAGGAAAAACATTTTTCAAAAAAGACCTTATAGTTTTTGAGAAAATCAATTTTAAAGTTTCAAAAGAAAAAAAATACACATTTATAAACCCGCCGACTTTAACGGTTAATAGCAAATCCACCTTAAAAGCTAGAAACTCTAAATTTGCAGCATATGTTAAGGAGATCATTGGGAATAAGAGGAAAAAACATTTTTCAAAAAGACCTTATAGTTTTTGAGAAAATCGATTTTAAAGTTTCAAAGGAAAAAAGTATACTTTTGAATGCAGTAAATGACACTTTTAGTAATAAACCTAACGGTTGTGTAATTTTACATGTATCAAAAGAAAGAGGAATGAATTTCCTGACGGGGTTTCCAGGGGGTCCATACGCTCCTGGAAACCCCTCCGCAGCCGCAGCGCTTTGGCCAGGGATCGCTATACAGCCGTAATATGGCTGTATGAAGATCCCTGGCATTTTTCCTATTTTCCCAATATATATATTTTTTTTTTTTTTTTTTTTTTTTTTTTATGTTAAGAGTGTGGGAAGTTTTTTTTTTTTTTTTAAATGATGTTGTGTCCCCTCTTGCAGGCTAGGATAGCCAGAATGTGGAGCTCCGATCGATTAAGGCTTCACACTGGGGCATCTGTTGGGGGGCCCCCCAGGTTTATTTTGCTCTGGGGCCCCATTGTTGCTAAAACTGGCCCTGTGCGTGGGTTAGCGCACGTACAAGTTTGTGCGCGCGTAATAGTAAAGGTTTGCGTGCATTAACTTTCCCCGTTCAATGGGAAATGGGAAAGTTAATGCACTCAAACCTTTACTATTATGCGTGCAAACCTGTACGTGCGCTAACCCGCGCACTGAGCTTATCACGGCCATGATAGCATTTATCACAGCTTTGTGAATCGAGCTCCAAGAGCGCTACTGAGCGCTTTTAAAAATGCTAGCGCTTTGAAAAGCGATTGGCTAATGTATTTGAATGGGATGGATCACACCAGAGCAACGTGTTTTTCTCCCAAAGGCAAATGTGGGTCCTGCAGCATTTCTGCGCTTTTCTGAGGCGATTCAGCCTCCATTTTAAGTATAGGAAAGTAAAAAATTGATTTGAAAAGTGCTAGAACAGAGCGATTTTCCAAGCTACACCAAAATGCTCCAAAAAGTGCTAGGCATGATTAGAAAATCACTAGGCACATGCCTAGAATCGCTCTGAAAAATCACTTCAAAAAGCGCAAAGCGTTTGTGATTAAGCTAGCACTTTTTGGTGTGCACTGGCCCTTACAATGGTTTCTGGGAAGGTGCATGGAGGGAAAGAAACAAATAGCACTGAAGTTTTCTTTAGAGGTTTTTTTCAGAGTACACCGAACAAGTCATGTCTGGTCTCTTTCACCCAGGAGGTTGAGGGCATTGAATTCACTGCCTGTCATCTGCCTCCTTGCACTAGCCAGGCACTTGCTAGCACTCGGAGTGGATGATGGAGAAGTGGCATGTCACGGTAATGCCACTAGTGGCGTAGCAATAGGGGGTGCAGAGGTAGCAACCGCACCGGGGCCCCTGGACCATAGGGGCCCACCTTCATTCATCTTATTAGCTTTTATTGGTGCTATTCTGATAATGAACACCTCTGTATGTGCATTGCATAGTGGTATGCCTTAACAAACTGTTTCCTTTCTCTAAATACACCTCTCTGACACTGCAGCTGTCCTTAATAGATTTTGGGGCTCCATATCAATACAGTGCTTGGGGCCCCCATGTAAAAGTCGCACCTGGGTCCCAAGCTCCCTAGTTATTCCACTGAACACCATCATGTGTCAAATGTAGATGTGTGGGGTTACAAGCACTGAATGAAGTTGCACCCGAAAGGCGCTCGTGGCCTGGAGGCTGAGAATGCTTGACAAGCGTGTACAATTCAGCCTCCTGTATGAAAGTATCCTGAGGCTGCATTTCCACTTGTGCGGTGCGAATGGCCGCGGTAAAAATTCGCATGCGGATGCGAATTTCGCATGCGGGTCTATACGAATTTTCATGCGAACGGATGACGATGTATGCGAATTTAACCATGGCAGTGCTGGTGTGCTTTTCCATTGTTTCTATGCGAATTTGCATGAAAATTCGCATGCACAAACCTCATGCGAATTTCCTATTAAATATATTGTATGCGATTCGCATAGCGGTATGCGGTATGCGAATTCTGATGGCTCTGCCATGCTAATTTTTTCTGCACAGAAAAACGCAAAGGAATCCTGACAAGTGGAAACAGTCCCATTCACTTGTATTGCTATGCGAATTTTCATGCGAAAAACGCATGCAAATTCGCTGTAGTGGAAATGAGCCCTAAAGGTGGAAGTACATTGGTCAATTTGCGGTCAATCAGGTAAATAATTGATTGCTATCTAATATCTATTATTTACCTGGTCTGCTACCTAAATGGAATTTCTACAGTGCATTTCTGGATAATTCCTGCATTAGCAAGCACATTACTATAACAGGCTTCATGCTATATAAAGGAACTTGCACATTATAATGTGCAGAGTGCACGTTGGGCTCTGCCCCTGTTGTAGCGTTATGCAGTGCACTATTGAACTTTGAAACAGATCCGGTTTGATATATATATATATATATATATATATATATATATATATATATATATATATATATATATATATATATATATATATATATATATATATATATATATATATATATATATATATATATATATATATATATATATATATTCTATTTTTTTTATTGTCCTCAGTTTTTAACTTTCTAAATATGTTAGGAGCATACGTTTCCAGTCCGTAGAAACGTATGCCCAGGGGGAAGAGGGTGCCATACTGGAGGGGAAGCAGCCAGGACGGGGGTGACAGCAGTCGGAGGGGGGGGGGGGGTCGCCCTTTCCTTCCTCACCTGGGTCCCCCCGTCCTCACTCCTCTCCAGCTATTTGTGCAAAACTTGTTAAAATGTAAAGTATGCGGCGAGCAGGGAAGCGTACCTTCTCTTCTTGCATTTCGCCGCTTGCCGCTTTACTTTCTGCAATGTCTCCCTCAATAATTTGGAGAGCAGCATTGCAGGAAGTGACGTAGCCAGCGGAACAAGTGGAGAGAAGGTAAGCTACCCATTTGCTGCATACATTTTAACAAATTTCGCATGAATAGCTGGAGGGGGAGCAGGGACAGGAGACCCAAGGGAGGGGGTGACCCTCCCCGACGACCGCTGTCACCCCTGACCTGGGTGCTACCCCCTCCAGCATGGCGACCCCCTCCCCACCCACAGGCTGTGACACAGAAACAGATCTGTTTCTGTGTCCAAAACTGCCTGTGTGGAGGGGGATCCGTTTTTACATTGCCCTTCACTACCCCTCCGTGTATGCGAAGAAAATCACGGTCCGGGAAAATGCTGCAAATCCATACCGTCTGTTCAGGTTTTTAAAACGGATCCCCCTGAACGCAGACGGATCTGTTTTTTTTTTTGTTTGTTTGTTTGTTTGGGTTTTTTTTTAGTGAAGAAGGATGCTATTTTTATGATTGGTATGCATGGCTCTGTTTTTGATCCGGGCCAAAAAACTGAGCAACGGATACATTTTTAAAACAAGTGGGAACCTACTCTTAGGCCACATACAGACATCAGACCATAGTCTTTGGAAAATGAAAGATCACAGGCCAATCTTACCACCCTTCCTGTAGTATAAGAGCCATACTCTACACAGTCTTTTCTATGGAGCTGAACTCCACATCAGAAAAAAATCTTTGCAAGATGCTGCACACACAGATGCTGTACAGACACAAAAGATCAGTATCTGCAAAAGATCTGTTCCTGCCAAAAATCAATTCCTGCAAATTGCAATGATAGTCTATGAGATCTGCAGATCATCATACACACATGATTTAACTGACATTCATCTGCAGATCTGCAGATCTGAAAATCCATCCTGGTGGATCTGATCTGCAGATGAATGTCAGTTAAATCATGTGTGTATGATGATACACAAGAGACTAAGAGAGTCAGTGTGAAGCGACATTCTACATGGGCTTTCTCACACAGTTTGTAGGAGCTCCTCCATGTTCTGAATCATTGCGTTTTGGTTTACTATGAGCTTGCTGGGCAATCTGTAAGGCCCAGTGCACACCAAAACCGCTAGCAGATCTGCAAAACGCTAGCGGTTTTGGGAGCAGATTTCAGCAATCAAGGACAACCACAATATCAGAGGTGCAAAAAGGGACTGGGGAACAGTTTTCGTGATTACTACTATTCAAAGCATCTATAGAAGTGAATATTATCAGCACAGGACCAATAAAGAGCTAATACTGTGGTTGGGGGAGGGCCCCTATGGCCCAAGGGCCCCGATGCAGTCGCTGCCTCTGCACCCCCTATTGCTATGCCACTGAGTGGCACCCTAGTGGCATGTGGTCTTAACCATCTGGCTAGGTAAATCTGACAAAGCTTGTCGTTAGCAGTTTAGGAGAAGATACTTGTAAGCTTGTAATACTTGTATGGTCTACTTCTGCTGGCTACATTTTCCACGACTTTGATACAACCCAGAAATGTAAACTTGATGATCTGATAAATAGCACTGATGATGTGACAAATGACACTCATATGCAGAATTTCACTTCTTGGGGCATACTTTTCAGTACTCTCATACTGTTCCATCTTGTCAGTTTTTCCTGCCTGGGCCACTTTTTTTGCTATTCTTAACGTTTTATTTTTTTTCAGTAAAGGCCTGGAAAAAAATGTGGTGACACCTTTTTGTTTTCTGTGCACAAAGACTGAGTGATGTCATTAAGAATTGTCTCTCTCTCTTCTTTCCTCTCATTTAAATTTGCCTGCTTATGGTATTACTATTTTTGTTACTTATTTTCATTAGTAAAATTATATAAATCATATAAATGTGTTTACTTTTTAACCGTCAAAAAGTAAGAGGAATATATTGTCCAAATTACCATTAGTTAAGTAAAAATATAAAATGTACATTAGTAAAACTACTTTATGTGCAGAAAAATAAATAAATGCTCCTACCACCTATCCCTAAAACCTATCCCTTCCTACCTGCCAATATACCAAGTATTTTAGCAATGTGCTTTGTGAACAATTTTTTTTATTTTGTTTAGAATTGTTAAGAGGAACTGTGACTAGGCCTTAGTAAGTTGTCTTAAAGAGAAACTGTAAGGTGAGGAAAATGTTTTTACAAAACACAGGAAAAGAGTGTGTTATGAGAAGAGAACATAATCCAAAGAGACAAAATCATCTTACCCTGTCAGTGTGGTATAGAAAAAATGCCTCATGCAGCATGGGAGGAATCATGTTTACTACTGGCACACAGAGCTAAAGGGTTATTTTTTATTCCCTTAGTTGAAAACACACCCATTTTTTTTTCTTATATAGATACCCAATTTTATTCTGTTTACAATTCTCGTTTAGCGAGCGATTCTTGTTCTCTGAAAGAGAATCGCAAATGTACTTGCCGCAATGTTTAGTGTGAGACAGACTGGTTTTCACACTGTTTTCTGCTATTTCTCTGTTTTCTACTAGGCTGCTATGCCGGAGCTGTGCCTGATCAAATTTTCTACAATATTAGATTATGGTGCTGATATTTAATCCCCGATATCTCATGTCACTCATACCTCCTACACACATCAACCTTTCGAAGGTTGGGAGGGCACCCCACAAACTACCTTTGTGCCAAATTGCAGCCCCCACTCTTGCTCGTTCCTGAGATGGGGTATATGGAAGCTACCTTGTGAACCAGTGGTGGCACAGAGTTAATTTGGTGGGTCGCTCTCTAGCCTCGAACTATGGAGTACACGTGTAGGAGGTATGAGTGCTTAGATACCAGGGCATACATATCAGCAGCATCAGTTATGAAAATCAGGAAGGAGCTGCAAGTGATGTAATTACCCAGAAGGCTGTGCATCCAAGGCTGATTTTTTTTTTTAATTAGTCTTAGGACTGCTGCACACTACAAGAGCTTTTTAAACACTAGAGATTTTAAAAGCTCTTGCTAATGCAGTGCTATGGGGGATTTTTACAAAATCTCATAGCTCTAGTGTGAACATACACATAGGATAACATTCGCAGGAGCTTTTAAAATCACAAGGTGCTTAGAAAGGCTCTCTCTTGTAGTGTGCACCAGCCTTTAAGACTAACATCACTGAGTGTGAGGGATTACATTTTTCAGCTGCAGTAAGGTTATTACTGGAGATGCTCCAAAAATTGTTGTGTGTGTATCTGTAAACGATGTATGCACATTATTGAAAGTGAGATCCTACCTTCGATAAATAATTCTCAAGTTTAAGAGTTAAAAAAACCTTTCTTTATTGTGCACTCGTAGACAATGCATTTTACGGCGTATGCTGCTTTCAAATATTGTACCTTAAAGAGAGCCAGAGGTGGGCTCATAAAATAAAAAAAAAATTATGCCACCTGATCCGGGTGCTGGGTGGATCAGGTAGCCGCCAAAACTGCCGCTTCAGAGGCCCACACTGCCCCACTTTCATTTTCATAACCTGTGGGTCACAACGCTGGAAGGAGAGAGATCTCTCACGGAGCAGAAGGGGGCTTGGCCAGGGAGAGAAAGCCTGCAGGAATGCCCATAGTGGGCGTTTTGAGCAGGGAATCTCTCCTTCCATTACCCTCAGAGATAGCGACCAATATTGTTGCTAATTTTGGGAGGCCATAGCACAGCAGTGGGGGGGGCTGGGGCAGAGAACGGCGGTAGGGGGACACAGAGGCATGTCATGGGGCAGAGAACATGCCTCTGTGTCCCATCTACCCCCCAAGAAACCACCTCTGGTTCTCTTTAACCACTTCGCATCCAGACCTTGTTTTCCCCTTACTGACCAGAGCAGTTTTGACGCTTTAGCGGTGTCCCTATTCAATCAGCAATAACTTTATCCCTACTCACTACACCTAAATGATCTATATATCGTTTTTTTCAAGACAAACCAGGCTTTCAATGGGGGGTATTTAGTCCCAAGAACAATTTTGTTTTCTAGGCATTTTAATTGAAAAAAGGGAACAAAAATAAAAAAAAATGCATTATTTCTCAGTTTTTAACAATTCCAGTTTAAAAATAAAAAGTACCACAGTTTATAAAACCATTCCACCAGTTAATGTCCCCCCTAATATAGTCAGATGTGCCCCGAGTATCAGCCCAACCTTCCCAGTTTAGCCAGATGTGACCCCAATATCGGCACCCCGGTATAGTCAGATGTGTCCCATGTATCTACCACCCCCCAGTACAGAGAGACAGTAACGCCGCCAGGATTGGCACCCCTCATTATAGGCAGTTGTGTCCCCCGGATAAAATTTCCCCCTTTATAGCCATATGTACCCCCATAATTGCCCCCCCCACCAATTATAGCCAGATGTGCCCCCAGTATTAGGTTACCCCCTCCCCCAGATAATCAAATGATCCCCCATTGTCAGATGTCATCCCCCCCAATTACCCAGATGCCTGGCAGTTTTTTGCACCCCCAACCCCCCCCTCCCCCCCCCAGTGTGGGTAGCCAGATGTATGAAACCCCCCCCCCCCCATTAGGCAGCCCCTCCGTGCACAGATGCTAAAAAAAATGTAAATAAAGCCACCTCTCTCACCTTACCTCGTTCCAGCGATGAGCCTGCAGCCCGAGCATCCGATCCCAGCTCTGATCTCAGCCGCGTATTGCCGGTGACCTGGGTCCCGGCTTGATGACGTCATCAAGCCGGGACCCGGGTCACCGGCAATACGCGGCTGAGTTCAGAGCTGGGATCGGATGCTCAGGCTGCAGGCTCATCGCTGGAACGAGGTAAGGTGAGAGAGGCGGCTTTATTTACATTTTTTTAGCATCTGTGCACGGAGGAGGGGGAGATGAAGGATCACGCTGTTTGTTACAGCGGTGATCGTTCATCCGCGGGGGGGGTCACTAATTGGCTACAAGGGAACATGTTCCCTTTTGCCAATTAGTAAGGCAACCGACAGTGCCGGGGGGTGCGCTCTGAAGCGCACCTGTCCCTGCACAAAAGGGCTTAAGGCAGGTCAGTATATCTACGTGGCTGTGGCTTGGAGAGTGCCACAGCTGACGTAGATATACTGTAGTGGTGGGGAAAGTGGTTAAAAATAAGCAGTGTGCTCAGGACTAAAATAAGACACTACAACATGTACTAAAATAGACATTTGTATGGTATGTAACATATATAGTTAATCATTCTGGGTTTGTAATGGAGTCTGGACACACGTGCCCCATCTCCTCCCATAAACAATATAGCAGGTGATATGAATGGTAATAAAATGTATAAATATCTAATCGTAGCAGATCTTATAGAAATATACAAAAGGAATAATATACATAAAAAAAAAAATGAGTGAAGGAAAATAGCAGTATGGGATTAACCAAGTATTACCAGGGAATATTGGTGTATGAGGGGGGAAAAAAGAACAGGATATCGTGGTACACTATGGGGCGTGAGAGGGGATATATAAGGTAATGGGTAAGGCTAAAAGATTCGGGGCATGGGATAGGGGGTGTATCGGTAGAGCTCTGATGTAAGGCTTTAATGATCGGAGATACGGGGTGCCGCTCTGGAATGGGCAGGGCTGAATAGTGGTTATAAAGTAAAGATAAGAGGTATGGGTTAAAATTGATGCTGCTTTGGGATGGCTTACCTTTCTGGATACAAAGTTAGTACTGGGTGCCAGAGGGGGATAGTGGCCGGCTGGACTATCTGAAGTGAGAAGTGTATGGTGGCTGTCATAGCTGTTAATGAGAGGAAATTATTTGTCAGTGGGATATTCGGTCTCTATAGAATGTGTTCCAGACAGCTATTCAGCCCTTCTGGTTGTAGCAAGCTTAGTTTGAATATCCAATACATTTCGTATGCCTTTAAAGTAAACCTGAGATGGGCAAATAAAAAGATTTTATACTTACCTGGGGCTTCCTTCAGCCCCATGAGCACCGATACGTCCCTCGCCATCCTCCCGAGTGGCATGGTGCGCCTGGTATCGGTCCCGGTAAAATGGCTCAGTCGCACCAGTCGGCTCTTCTGTGCATGCGCACTGTGAACACTCGGCCATGTTATAGTGGAGTGGATGCGCCAAATTCACGATTGGCTCTATAGCCAAGTGCTGGGCTATCTATTAGCTGAGCACTTCAATTGGCTATAATATCATGCACCATATTTAAGGTACCCCGCACCCAGTGGCGTTTTTTAATCTTTGCGGTCAAATGGAGTAACCAGGACACCGTAGATGACCGTTTTCCAAAATTCTTTGTCATTTATCTTCGCAATTGTGACAATTTCTTTTTACGTACATGAGACATTAAATCGGCACATCCATGTGTTCTTCTTCTATGGTGCAATCCCCTTTACTGGTGATCTAGTTCTGTAACCTTAATGGCCCTTTCACACTGAGGCATCAGCTGCACCGAACTGCCAATATGCAGTGTGAAGCCGGCCTCAGGCTTTCTGGCTTTCTCACTACCAAAACTGCAAAGTAGAGGCAGTTATAACTTTGTCCCAGAACTGCCTCACACTTCCCCTTGACCTTTTACCATGTCTTTTGTGTGGCTGACTCTGCTGTAGCAGCATTAAGCCTCATCATGTATGTGAGTCTCACTTTTGTCCACTGTGCATTAAAAACAGATACCAGTGACGGAATAGTCATGTTGCAGAATGTAGTCATACCATAGAAGTATAGAATGCTTACTACAGCCAATTAGCCATTGTCATGGTTCAGCTCCACAAGGCATTCTGAAAATACAACTTCATTTGCTTTCTGTGTTCCCACCAGAGGGGATTCCCGTGATATTCTGTTCCTTGTTCCTTGGAACACCACAGGAAGTGAAGGAATTCCCCTAGCATTTGAAATGGACAGCAATAAAAACCTGTCCAGGCTCTAACCATATTTTTATTTTTTGCCTTTTTCTTCAAATAAAATACATTTTTGGCTAGAGATTTATTTTAATGTAGCAACGTAAGATTAACTTATTGTTGTCCATAACTTTTTTGAACACTCTTCTTCCAACTTGCTGGTACATATTGTTTTTGAATGTGTGTTATAAGCAGTCCCAAATATGTGAAAGAGAGGAACACAAGCACCCAAGGGATTTTGACTTGAAGAGGAGCTGTCAGCCATAATATCTCAGAAAAAAAACCCACATATGTAAGTAGATAAATACTTGCTCTACTTACATAACATAACACAGTGCAGTCCACGTCTTGATTTTAGTGATTTTCTTTTTTCTATAGTAAAAAAAATAGAAAATCCTTCTTAGGATTCTCAATTTCAACTGTGTCTATCTTGAAGGCAATCCTGATTTCATTTCCTCCCTTAATCTCCTCTAATTGTGTATGCATTGCCCACCCTCCTACCAGTCTTCAGGCACTCCCACCCAGCTATGCAATAGAAAGTACATTGTCTCAGCAAGAGCTATATTGGCCAATCAGAGAGGAACAGAGGTGTGGCAGGGGAAAATGGGGGAAAGACGCTTCAGCCAATCAGGCTACATTAGTTAAGTCTGAGAGCAAAGTAAAGAAGCAAAAAAAAAGACAACCTAGCATGCCCTGCAACTTCCTCTGTGCGGCAATGTACCAAATAAGAGTCAGGTAAACTGGGGAATGATCATTTATCAACAAGAAAAGTAATAGTGATTTTAACTTTTGGATTGCCTGGGTAGCATGCTTATTACTTGTTTACTAGGTATAAATAAATAATTAATTTTTGATTTTATGCCGCCAGTTACACTTTAAGCTAGTTATACTCACTGGATACTAGTTACATACAGCACTTGGCCATGTGGCATCCTTAGTGAAGATGACACCTGACTGCATTGCTCCCTTATGCACCCCACCCAGCGCAAGCTTCTCCATTGTCCACTGCATCGTCATCCCTCCTCTGCTAGCATGTAGTTTAACGATGTATCTGTACAGCATTCAGTCCAGAACTGTTGCTGAGGGACCTTGTGGGGCTCCACAGCCTGAACTATACTAGACCGCATGGTCCATAGTATGGGAGGGACTCTGGAAGAGCGGTGTGGGAAAGCCTCCCCCTCTCCCCCAGACCTCTTTTCCAATCCATTGACAAAGGGCTCATCCCCACCTACAGTGCCCGGGAGGAGAGTAGGAGTAACTACCCCAACACCAGAGGATGTAGACCTGAGGAGTGGGAGGGGGAATTCATGGTGCCCGCTTTAACAACCCCTTACCCATTTCCACAACTGGCTCAGGAGCGTCAGTTGGGGTCTGGTAACTGGCTCAGTAGCGTCAGTCAGGGTCTTCTGGGCTTTCGCGGACCTCCTGTGCATGTGCAAAAGACCCCGACTGACGCGACTGAGCCAGTTACTGGGGGTGATTGCGGCTGAACGGAGGACGGCGAGGGACTCAAACGTGCTTATGGGGCTGGAGGAAGCCCTGGATAAGTATCAATTTTTGTGTTTCAGCACTTTCTGGTATACTTTAAAATTGATTTTCTCAAACTACAAAACTGCAAGGTTTTGGGTTTTTTTTTTTGTGTTTTTTTTTTCAAAAAAATGTTTTCCCTTGTTCCCACTTTTCTCCTTGGTGATTCTAGCAAATATGGGAGTTTTGCTATTAACTGCACGTCTGTGCCATTGACTTTAGTGCAATTTTGCTGAATTATTATACAGTGGGATGCAAAAGTTTGGGCAACTTTGTTAATTGTCATGATTTTCCTGTATAAATTAGTTGTTCCGATTAAAAAATGTCAGTTAAATATATCATATAGAAGACACACAGTGATATTTGAGAAGTGAAATTAAGTTTATTGGATTTACAGAAAGTGCTCAATAATTGTTTAAATAAAATTAGGCAGGTGCATAATTTTGGGCACTGTTGTCATTTTATTGATTCCAAAACCTTTAGAACTAACTATTGGAACTCAAACTGGCCTGGTAAACTCAGTGACCCCTGACCTACATACACAGGTGAATCCAATTATGAGAAAGAGTACTTAAGGGGGTCAGCTGTAAGTTTCCCTCCTCTTTTTAATTTTCTCTGAAGAGTAGCAACATGGGGGTCTCAAAACAACTCTCAAATGACCTGAAGACAAAGATTGTTCACCATCATCCTTTAGGGGAAGGATACAGAAAGCTGTCTGTTTCCACAGTTAAGAACATATTGAGGAAATAGAAGACCACAGGCTCAGTTCAAGTTAAGGCTCGAAGTGGCAGACCAAGAAAAATCTCGGATAAACAGAAGCGACGAATGGTGAGAGCAGTCAGAGTCAACCCACAGACCAGCACCAAAGACCTACAACATCGTCTTGCTGCAGATGGAGATTGCTGCAGATTGTTCAACCATTTGGCGCACTTTACACAAGGAGATGATGTATGCGAGAGTGATGCAGAGGAAGCCTTTTCTCTGCCCACAGCACAAACAGAGCCGCTTAAGGTATGCTAAAGCACATTTGAACAAACCAGCTTCATTTTGGAAAAGGGTGCTGTGGACTAATGAAACTAAAATTGAGTTATTTGTTCTGTATCAGATGGTAGTACAGACGCCTAATGCAGATAAATTCAACTTTCAGAGATATTGGGAAGAGGACTTGGGAACTGTGTGGGATGATGAGCATTGGCAAAAGATTTTCATACTGAATCACAAGGGATCCTTAAAGAGAACCCGAGGTGTGTTAAAAACCCTGTTAGAACTTACCGGTAGCGGTATTTCAACGAATCCTCCAGGATGGCTAATACATGAGAGGAAGCCTGCTCCACCCACCAAAGGAAACACCTCCAAATTAATCAATTAGACAGGCCCCATAAATCCTCCCCTGCCTTCACCTCCTCAGTTATTATAGAGTACCACTTAGAAGGATCCAACAGGAAGAGGAAAACATGCAATTATTCATAGTTATATTAACCATTTTACTAAATTTTATAATCCCCCAGATAGGGAGGGAACTAAGGTAGCCATCCTGGAGGATTCGTTGAAATACCGCTACCGGTAAGTTCTAACAGGGTTTTAACAACTCATCCTCCAGGATGGCTAATACATGAGAGACCAACGAGAAGTTTAATAAGGTTACCTTAGGGAGGGATGATGTTTTGTAGAACTTTTCTCCCAAAAGATAAGTCTTGACTTGACAATAGATCCACTCTATAATGCTTTCACAAAAGTCTGATGACCAGACCAGGTCGCTCCTTTACATATTTGCTCTAAGAAAGCCCGTGACCTTTCAGCCCAAGAAGTGGCGAGGGATCTAGTGGAGTGTGCATTTGCAGTTTGAGGGATGGATTGTCCTGCATCGCTAGAGGCTAAAGTAATAATCTCCCTAATCCATCTTGCTATAGTATTCTTTGAGTAAGAAGTAAAGGGAAGCAGAAGGTTGGCACTACAGGCGTAGAAGCGCTGCTTAGCGCGAAACGGCCGTCAGGCATCAGTGCCCAGCACCCACCACCACCTATGCCTCTTCTCACAGGGTATGTGCTTCATCATTTGTAACTTGCATGTTTGTTACACTATTGCACGTTTGTACCTACTATATTACGACATTAAATTGACCACCTGCAGCAGTGCCAGCTTCCATTTTTCTTCATCTATTTGATAGTATTCTTTGAGACCTGTAGTCCTTTCCTTGAGCCTGCAAAGGCTACGAAAAGGTGATTTCACCTTCTGAAAGATTTTGTAGTCTCCAGGTAAGAAAGAAGAATTCTCCTGACATCTAGTCTGTTAAATTTTGCCTCTTTCTGATTGGAAGGTGGATCACAGAAAGAGGGAATAATAATATCTTGAGATCTGTGAAATACAGAGGAGACCTTAGGCAGATAAGTGGGATCTGTTTTGAAGACTATCCTGTCTGGGAATACCGATATATACGGGTATTTAATTGAAAGGGCTTGAATGTCCCCCACTCTACGTGCTGACGTTATAGCAACTAAGAAAGCGGTTTTTAAAAGTTAGCCATTTTAACGAAATTGAATTGAGTGGTTCAAGAGAAGAATCAGTTAAATAATTCAAAACTAACTTAGATCCCAGGGAGGTATTAGCTTTGACGGGATCAGCTTTGATCTAGATACTGCTTTCAGGAAATCAATAACTGCCTGTTCCTTGGCTAGTTTCAATTTAGGAAAAAAAGGATAGAGCCGCAACCTGGACTCTTAGGGTACTGGTAGCAAGACCTAAATCAACACCATCTTGCAAAAAATCCAAAATAATAGGTAGTGTGGTTTCTTTTATGCTCCTTTTTTCGTTTCCAAGAAGAAAATACTCTCCAAACTTTACAATAAATCTTCCTTGTAGTCAACTTACGGCAATTGACTAAAGTAGAAATGACTCTTTCTGAGAATCCTCTTAACTTCACGGATTCCCGCTCAAGAGCCAGGCCGCTAGGGCAAATTTCTGGGGGTTCGGGTGCAAAGATTTTGCCTGTAACAAAAGGTCCATCCTGGGAAGTAGAAACAACGGTCCCTATAGATATAGATGAAGTATTTTCGAAAAGCATGCTTTTTATTTTTAGCCAGTGGGGGCTACAAAAATTACTAGAGCTGATTCCTGCTCTATTTTCTTCAATGCTCTCACTATCAAGTTGAAGGGAGGGAAAGCATATAGAAGTCCTTTCGGCCATGGTACCCCCAGAGCATCCAGGTGTGACAGACTGGATGAGGGATGAAGGGCAAAGAAAGTTTTGACTTTCGCATTTTGTGGTGACGCAAATGGATCCACACTCGGCTGTCCCCAATGAGCTATTAACTGGTCGAACACTTCTTGGTTGAGAGACCATTCTGCTTCTGCGCATGGTTATCTACTTAGTCGATCCGCTAAAATATTTAGCTAGCCTTTTATATGCACCGGCGAGATCGTCCTGAAATTTTTCTTCCGCTATTTGTAGAATTTGGAGCGCTAAATCCCTTAGATCCTTTGATCTCGTTCCTCCCTGTTTTTGAATGTAGGATACAGTTACTATATTGTCGGACAGTATGTTTACGTGACAATCTTGTATGGCTGGGAGAACTCCAGCAGTGACAATTTTACTGCAAAAAGCTCCCTGAAATTTGAAGATTTTGCTGAGCTATACGTCCACCTCTTTCTCGGGGATTGATACTTTGTATCTTTTTGGGCAAACTGCCTTTTGCCCTGAAAGTTCTTACGAAAGGAATGTTTTTTCCCCTTGTCCGGGAATTTTTTCCCTTCTCAGAAGACCTCTCTAGAATATTGTCTATCCTTTACCAAACAAGAGGTCACTATCAAATTTTATCGAACATAATTTCTGTTTAGAAACCAAGTCACCCTCCCAGGTATTTAACCATAACGCTCGCCTTGCTGTATTGATTAAGGCCAAAGCTCTGGCTGCAGACTTCAGAGATTCAGTAGCAGCATCTGCTAAAAAAAAAAAAAAAAAAAAAAAATACTGATCGCGCAATTACCGGAAATGACTCTAGAATAGTAGCATGAGGCGTGCCATCCACCAGATGCTTATTAAGCCCTGCTAGCCATTTGTTCCAGTTCCGGGATAAGCAAATGGCCGAGATTGCTGGCTTAAAGGAAAAAGAAATGGACTCCCATGCTCTTTTAAGCAAATTCTCGGTCTTTTTATCCATAGGGTTTTTCAGGACCCCCGCGTCCTCAAAAGACAAATTAGTATTTTTGGAATATTGTGATTAAGCAGCATCCAGTCTAGGGCATTTTCCTCATAAAGCAATGTCCTCCTCTTTAAAGGGGAATCTATGCTTAAAGGATCTGGTAATAGAAAGTCTTTTCTCCGGGTCTCCCTACTGGGCTAAAATAATTTTCTGAATAGCCGGGTGTACCGGAAAGCCTCTACCCCCTAAACACTCCAACCCTGCAAAAATATCATCTCTTGCTCATGATGAAGCCGCTGGCTCAGCTAGTTGCTCCGCCTCATATATCGCCTCCCGCAGTCCCCCCTGCATTGAAAAGGTATTTAGAAGAATTTCTGAGGAATATCTTCTAAATTTTCCAAGTCCGAGTCAGGTTCACTCCTTTCCTCACCCTCCTCTAAAGAATCCTCCACTGAGGAAGAGATTGCCACATCCTGAGTGCCGGGCTTTGAGTGGACCCCAGGAGGGGCAGCCGGTACACCTGTAGGAGGAGGGGGGGGGGGGGTTGAGGAGTGCGCAGAGTTTCTGATTGGGTAGGAAGAGTCGGCACGACAGGTGTAGGTAACTGAGGTACCGTACATAGAGTCGGTGAGGACATAACAGATCTAAAAGTTTTAAATGTGGACGAAAAGTCTTTCTGCATAGACTCCATTAAGTTCATCATAACTATAGTGGGGTCTGGAGTTTTAGGGGTAGGGTTTGACTTTAAATATTTCTCACAATGTGATCTAGACCCTGATTTGGCTAGTTTAACATCACACTGTTTGCAGCGCCCGGCCTTGTCAGCAGCCTTCTGAGGTTGGCTAGAGTCCTCAGGTGGCAAAGGGACAGTCTGCAAAACATAACAACATATACATTTCTTTCAGTAACCTGTGATGACCCACATACACAATATAGGCTAACAGGTACTGCCCAGCATTATCACACGCAAAGATGGATTTCTCGTGGACAGACTGTGGCAATGCCTTACAAAAAAGAGCCTCTGTCTGTCCACTTCTCACCTGTCCTGTCGCTTGTGAGGTGACTGAAGGGGGGTCCGCTGGGCTCAGAGGGTAAGGCGTCTGACTGCTCCATGCCTTCCCTCTGCTCCGCTCTGCCGCTGAGAAGCAATGGCGGAGGAACGCTGAAAACAACTTCCGCTTTAAGCGGAAATGCGTCATCACGCCACCCCCGGTCTCCACGACTGGAGTTGGGCTCAATTGCTTTCTCGACGATAAGATACTTACCATCCTCCTTCTTCCTCTCTTTATTTTTCCTCTTTTCTCTTCTTTTTTTCTCTACTTGGGTACATGGATATATAGGCAATTAAAGCTGCCTGGTACATTATTGAATACATCTACTGTGATTACAATTAGCGTAATATATTTGCTGTTACATGAGAAGGATTTGTAATTATTGTCCTATGTTTCTTGGGCAATTCCGCTTTCTTTCTTTTTTATGTTTTTACTACATAGGCCCCTCTGGAACATTGTTGGAACACTTATGCTACCAAATCCGCTTCTCTGAAATTGTTAGCTGTATAATGTTTATCCTATTATACTGTTCTTACTTTCAATAAAATTGAGTTATTTGGGCATAACAAGGGGTTATGCATGGAGGATATACAACACACCATTCCAAGAAAAACACCTGCTACATACAGTAAAATATGGTGGTGGTTCCATCATGCTGTGTGGCCATGGGCGTAGGGCCCGCGGTCGCAGGGGTCGCCGTGGCGACCGGGCCCGCCTCCTAAAGAGGCGGGGGAGGGGCCCGGGGGGCCTGGACCCCCCAGGTGTTGAAACTGGCTCCCTGGGCAGAGCAGGATTCTGCAGCGGAGCAGCCAGTTTCTCCCGGAGGCAGGGCAGGGCTACGGCAAGATGGCTGCCGAAGCCCTGCACTAGAGACTATCTTCCCATAGCCCTGCACTCTGCCTGTCAGCGAGGGAGGAACTGGCTGCTCTGCTGCAGGATCGTCACTAGAGGAGCTGCACGAGGGAGGCTGGCTGCACGTCGGGGAGCTCACGTCAGAGGCTGGCCAGGTGAGTGATTTTTTTTTTTTTTATTTTTTTTTTTTTTGTACAGGTTTATTTTCTGGTGACTGCCCCCACATAACGATTCTTTTCTGGTGACTGCCCCCACATAACGATTCTTTTCTGGTGACTGCCCCCACATAACGATTCTTTTCTGGTGACTGCCCCCACATAACGATTATTTTCTGGTGACTGCCCCCACATAACGATTTTTTTCTGGTGACTGCCCCCACATAACGATTCTTTCTTGGTGACTGCCCCCACATAGCGATTATTATCTGGTGACTGCCCCCACATAATGATTATTTTCTGGTGACTGCCCCACATAACGATTATTATCTGGTGACTGCCCCCACATAACGATTATTTTCTGGTGACTGCTCCCCACATAACTATTATTCTCTGGTGACTGTCCCCACATAACGATTATTTTCTGGTGACTGCCCCCACATAACGATTCTTTTCTGGTGACTGCCCCCACATAACGATTCTTTTCTGGTGACTGCCCCCACATAACGATTCTTTTCTGGTGACTGCCCCCACATAACGATTCTTTTCTGGTGACTGCCCCCACATAACGATTCTTTTCTGGTGACTGCCCCCACATAACGATTCTTTTCTGGTGACTGCCCCCACATAGCGATTATTATCTGGTGACTGCTCCCCACATAGCGATTTATTATCTGGTGACTGCCCCCACATAACGATTATTTTCTGGTGACTGCCCCCACATAACGATTATTTTCTGGTGACTGCCCCCACATAACGATTATTATCTGGTGACTGCTCCCCACATAGCGATTATTATCTGGTGACTGCCCCCACATAACGATTATTTTCTGGTGACTGCTCCCCACATAACGATTATTTTCTGGTGACGCTCCCCACATAACGATTATTTTCTGGTTACTGCCCCCACATAACGATTATTTTCTGGTGAATGCCCCCACATAACGATTCTTTTCTGGTGAATGCCCCCACATTGCGTTTATTTTCTGGTGACTGCCCCCACATTGCGTTTATTTTCTGGTGACTGCCCCCACATTGCGTTTATTTTCTGGTGAATTCTCCCACATTGCGTTTATTTTCTGGTGAATGCTGCGCACATAACTATTATTTTCTGGTGAATGCTGCGCACATAACAATTATTATCTGGTGAATGCTGCGCACATAACTATTATTTTCTGGTGAATGCTGCGCACATAATAATTATTATCGGGTGAATGCTGCGCACATAACGATTATTTTCCTTCAGACTGGCATCTTGCTACTAATTGCCCTATTCCCTCTGGGTGCTGCGTATGTTTGCAAATTGAACGTGGCAGCCATGCTGCTGGAAAGCGGAATTGATATAGCCATGCCATGCACAGCTATGGGGATTTGGATATGTGTGTGCTTTGGGTGTTGCGAGGGGAGGGGGGGGGCTGTTGTTGCCGGGAGGGGGGGGGGGCTGTTGTTGCCGGGAGGGGGGGCCCACATCCAGATTCCGCATCGGGGCCCAAAGGTTTCTAGCTACGCCACTGTGTGTGGCCAGTGCAGGGACTGGGAATCTTGTCAAAGTTGAGGGATGCATGGATTCCACTCAGTATCAGCAGATTCTGGAGACCAATGTCCATGAATCAGTGACAAAGCTAAAGCTGTGACGGGGCTGGATCCTTCAACAAGACAACGACCCTAAACACTGCTCAAAATCCACTACGGCACTCATGCAGAGGAACAAGTACAATGCTCTGGAATGGCCATCTCAGTCCCCAGACCTGAATATAATTGAAAATCTGTGGTGTGAGTTAGAGAGCTGTCCATGCTTGGAAGCCATCAAACCTGAATGAACTGGAGATCTTTTGTAAAGAGGAATGGTCCAAAATACCTTCAACCAGAATCTAGACTCTCATTGGAACCCACAGGAAGCATTTAGAGGCTGTAATTTGTGCAAATGGAGGATCTACTACATATTGATTTAATTTCTTTTTGTGGTGCCCACATTTATGCACCTGCCTAATTTTGTTTAAACAATTATTGCACACTTTCTGTAAATCCAATGAACGTCATTTCACTTCTCAGATATCACTGTGTGTGTCGCCAATATGATATATTTAACTGATATTTGTTATCGTAAGAATCAACTATTTATTCAGGAAAATCATGACAATTAACAAGGTTGCCCAAACGTTTGCATTCCACTGTGGTTGAATGAGGTGATTTTTGGGAGTACACAAACTGAATTCAAACAGCCGTATTTGGGTTGAATATAGGAATGACACAAATTTGAACAACCCTACTGCTCATACTATAGCCTCCAAACTGTCTCCTAAGTGATTGAGTCCCAATTGTGGGTGGGGACAAACAATAAGCAAAACATAAAAGAAAATAGACCTAGCTGTGGCATAGCTAGAAATCAGTGGGCTCCCCAGCAAAATTGTCAATGGTGCCCCATCTTCTTGAAGAGAAATAAAAGACTCTACCTACAGTATAAACCGCTATATGAGATCTGATAAAATAAGCATAATTAAGTAAGCATGTTCCCCAGCACTTAGACACCAGGGCCCCCAAATAGTGCCCTGTCTGTCTTTAAAGCATTGGTGTGCAGTGGTGTCTGACAAAATAAAACCCATGATCCACAATGAGTTTACTTGTCACCTGTAACCTACTAACATGGCCATTCATCTCCTTTAGCAGCAGTCCTCTCCTTTGCCAAGCTAGGACTCTGAGAACGTTGTTGTGTGAGGCTGCACAGCAGATATATTTATCCTGGCCACCTGTAACACTGCAGGAATAAGGACTGTTTAAACCATGGTTTTTTTTTAAAGCACATCTGAATTGAAAAAGTTAGATACTGTGGAACCTTGGTTTGAGAGCATAATTTGTTGTCTTCCCTATAAGAATTAATGGAAACCCAGTTGATTCGTTCCACAATCCAAAAACGGTTATAGTAAAATAGTATAAAATAAAAATGTAAAGAAGAATTTCGCTGTAACTAACAATTATTGCCACCTGGCTCGCCCCAACCTTTTTGGGGACCGCAGCGCTGTACGGATGTAAACAAAGGGCATTTCTTTCCCCTTTCGTTTGCAAACAGCCTGCTAGCCGCGATCGGCGGCTAGCAGGCTAATCACGGAACTCCGCTCCGTGAAGTGGCAGGGAACGAACGCGCATGCGCGCAGCCGTTTCCTGGGAAACTGCAGCCCCAGGACTTGACGCCAATCGGTCCTGGGGCTGCCGCCGCGGCCATGCCCGTCGGAGTTAGGCGGTCCCCAGGTAGTTAAGTACAGTTAAGTATAATCCTGCATCTCCAAAGGGAGAAGAACTATTGGCTCAGTTATGATGATGTGATGGCACACATGTACACTTTTTTTTTTTTTTTTTTTTGCTTGTATATGAAGACATTGCTTGTCTATCAAGTCAAACTTTCACTAAATGTTTTGCTTTTATTGCAAAGCGTTCTCAACCCAAGGTTTTACTGTATCTATTTTTAGTAATTGGAAGCCTCTGGAGAGCCTACTGTTCCAACACAAGGTCCCGCTTAATCTACTGGCCAGAGACTAGCACACGTGGACCAGGCATGTACAAGTAAGGGCCACGTAAACCCAGAGGAACAAAGCCACCAACAAGCAAAGGATTTTTTCCTCTGTACACTTCTTTTTTTTTTTTTTTTTTTTTTTTTTTTTGTAACTTTTTAATTCCTATAAAATGTTTCACATTTGTTAACAATATATATAAATATTGCCGAGAACTTAATTCTAATGAGCCAGTCCAGATGCGCTCAAGAAACCTATTTGACTGGTTTGAGTTGAATAGATACAGAGGGCCTCTGTGCTAGAGGGTGGGCTACCAGAGGAATTTTTATTTGTACATGTGCACTTTTGAAACAGCAAATACAGAGAGGTTCCGTGTCCCTGGGCTTATTGTGATTGTGAGGGTGATTACAGCCATCGACACAGAGGAACACAATCCCATTACCGTCACCTGACCTGGCACCACTTTTACTGTTAGGTTCCATATCTGCATCCAACACACAAGTGTTAAAGAAGGATTGTCAGCCACAAAATCACATTTCGTTTACCCACTGCTTTGTGTTCATTGCGAAGCCTGCAACCTCACCCTGCAGTGCAAGCTCTCCAATCTATTCAGAAATGTTTCTGCTGTAAAAAAATCTTATCTCAGTCAGACTGGCTCTATTCTCGCCATTGCCGAGGATAGTGAGAGAGGGAAGCTTGTCATCTCCCCTCCCACATTCCTGCTCCTCGCTGATTGGCTGAGTGCAGTTCATTGTGAGCTGAAATACGATCTATGCTGCTTTGATCTCATGTGTTTACAACAAGCAGCTATGACAGAGATACTAGGAGAAAAAAAAATAAGTAAGGTGGGAAATTACATTAGTATTGGCTTCATTCATAGGGAACCAAGATGGCAAATGCTAGGAACAGAATTCTCTTTATTTACTATATGAAATTCACTGAAATTAAAACGTAGACAGTACAAAACATGTTATGTAAGTATAGTAAGCAGTTATCTACTTATAAATGTGTTTTTTGGGGTTTCTTTTTCCTTGCATAGTATGACTGATTCTGCTGCTTTAAAGTATACCTTAGGGGTAAATAGATTTTAAAAAGGACTCCTTATGTGTGCATGGGGAGTTGTGCAGATGCTTACTACACCTCCTGTGTCCTGTCATCTCCCTCCGTTCTACCATACTGATGCCTACCTAGTCGGCAAGGTCGGTGACCTCCAACCCATACATGCTGCGCAGGTGCAGTATGGCCGCTAGGGCACCTAGCGGTAACTCGAACATGCTGACGTCATATGGCATTGCCGGAGAGCGTGGTCACAAGGCACCCTAGCGGTAGTAGCGGACATACTGTGCCTGCGCAGCGCAGTATGTCCAGGTCGGAGGTCACCAACCTCACCGACCAGGAAGAAGATTACCTGTATCCGTACGGGAGAATGGAGGGAGATTCCTGGACAAGGGAGATGCTGTAAGCATCTGCACAAATCCCCATACTCATTAGGCGTCCTTTTTAAAGGGACACTTAAGTCAAACAAAAAAAATGAGTTTTACTCACCTGGGGCTTCCAATAGCCCCCTGCAGCTGTCCGGTACCCTCGCCGTCTCCCTCCGATCCTCCTGGGCCCGCCGGCAGCCACTTCCTGTTTCGGTGACAGGAGCTGACAGGCTGGGGACGCGAGTGATTCTTCGCGTTCCCAGACACATTAGCACCCTCTATGCTGCTATATGGTATATGATGTATGCTATAGCAGCATAGATGGCGCTATTGTGGCCAGGAACGCGAAGAATCACTCGCGTCCCCAGCCTGTCAGCTCCTGTCACCGAAACAGGAAGTGGCTGCCGGCAGGGCCAGGAAGATCGGAGGGAGACGGCGAGGGTACCGGACAGCTGCAGGGGGCTATTGGAAGCCCCAGGTGAGTAAAACTCATTTTTTTTGTTTGACTTAAGTGTCCCTTTAAAATCTACCGTATTTACTGCCAGGGTATCCTTTAAGACTCGCAGATAAACCTGAACCAGATTTTACCTTCTCTTCCTAAAATTGCACTAAAAGGCTAGTAAATCAGCAACAGAAGAAAATAAGCATCTTCATACATACCGTAAATGATACCAAAAAATTGTTCAGATCTTTGCACAATACACTTCCAATGCTGGCCAAACACTGACATATTTAATCTGACTGATTTCTACCACATGGAATTTACCAACAGTGTTGATGAATACTGAACGAAATGTGCAGTGAACAGCTGTGATATTGAACAGTGATACTTGTAAACAGAACACAGGCATTAAATAGTTTGTGCTTTAATATTGTATTGGGGTAGAGAACATTGCATTTTTAAATGACACGTAATTTGTTCTCCAGAACAATAACCAATTTAACAAGAAGTGGTGAATCTATCGGATCATCTTTGTTAATCTGTAAACCATACATGCTCTACAACATTCCTGAAAAAGCTAATTATTAAATGTCCCATTTTTTTCCAAACATTCAGTTTTGTCATGCCTCAGCATCATGGAAAAAAAAACATGTTAACTGTAATGGAATAAATAACCTTTACACAGCAATAGCAGCTAGAAGGATGCCACCACAGAGCAAGGTAATAGAAGAAAGGATAAGGGAAGATAGGGAGACAAAGCTCAATGGAAAGAAAGTCAAATGCAAAACAATAGTGGTGCTGGTATTGGAGGGTAAAGGGAAATTAATTTTGTGCTTGCCTGATACCAGGGAGGGGTCTCTTATGTCATTGTACTGAAAATTATCTGTAGCAGGCATCTCTAGACTTTTTAGAGTTCTATACTTACCTGGGGCTTCCTTAAGCCCCTTTGAGGCCGCTCAGATCCTCTCTGTCTTACTGGGTGGCTCCTGTCCTCTGCAATATGGCCCGCTAACCGCTCCCATCACCTGGGCCGTTCCTATCGTTGGGAGCGTTCTGCACCTGCACAGTACTGCTGCGCAAGTGCAGAACGCTCACTCACAGCCGGGGGAGCATGCGCGACTCGGTCAGGCTACCGGATTGTATTGCGGGGGACAGGAGCCACTAGGGGGAGAAGGTGAGGAACTGAGCAACCTCAAGGAAACCTCTGGCAAAAAAACTCACCTTACTCACCTGGGGCTTTCTCCAGCTCCTTGCAGCCGACTGTCCCACGCTGATCTCTCCGCTGCCGTCCCGGGCTCCCTGCACGCTGTTCAGGCCGACCTTGAGGTCGTCCTTACTGCGGCTGCGTGAAGTGCCGTCGTCAATCATGGCCACGTTGTCCGCGGCATACTGCTTTTGAGATTAAAGTAATGTTTTTGTTCAGAGTTTCAGTACTTTTTTTTTTTTTCTTTGGTCTGGTGATAGATATATTACTGGTAACTGCATACTTTTGATTAGTATATAGGACACTGTACTATGTGACCCTTAAATTCCAGCAATTTTCCTGTGCTGTTTACTGGTTGCATTTGATTTCCTTGTTCCTGGTAATGGAAATTTTTTTTTTTTTTTTTTTGTATGGCCTCCTGGATGCTACTTGCACAGTCACATGCCAGTTGGTTTTGAAGTGCAGATTTAGCACAGGTTGAGCTTCTCTCTCCTGGGCTGTCTGCCAGGTATAATTCATTCTGAAGGATCTCCAGGCTTGCATGAATCAATGGGTTGGTAAACAAATACAGTTCTCTACCAGGATGCATTATTCTACTGTGCACAGCTAAGGGCACACCAAGAGCGCTTCTGAGCGCGTTTCAGATCACCAGTGCTTTAAAAAGCGCTTAGCTACTGAAACCCTATAAGGGTGTTCCCACAGCAGTATTGTAATTTTTCTAAAATTGCAAATGTGCTGCATGTAGCATTTTTTGGGGGGGCTATTGAGCTTGAATGAATGAGCAAAAACACTCATTCATTCAAAAATCACTCTGAGGTCTGGAACCCACTACAAATCGCTAGCGTTTTTTAAATTAGCGTTTTGTAAGCGATTTCACGAGCCACTATTCATGGACCTGAATGCTTACAGTTGTTTGCTGCCTTGTTATTGCCTGATGAAGTGGGGTCACGCCTGCAAAACGCGTTGCAAGCTTTTTTTTGTGGAGTATTGAAATAAATTACCTTGTTTAACACGTCGCCAAGTGTAGTTGATATCCTTGGGAGTAGGTAAGCCCACCACTGCCTCTCCTATTTTGAAGAATTTTAATTAAATTTATTCTGCTTACGCCTCAGTTCTCCTGCTGTTTACAATCCACCCCAGGTGGAGGAGTGTTTTACCCCTTTCTCTTCTTTCCGATCTACAGAGAGAGACTTCTTAACCCTTAGTGGGAACAGGTTTAATCTTCCCACCTGCCTATATAGTGGTTGCCTGAATGGTAACCCTCACTTGTGAGTATAATCATACTTACCTTCATTTCTCACCTCGTTGCCATACTACACCATATCGGGCTCTCGTTGTTCCTCGTCTCTTTTATCATTGTACTGATTTCACAAGCATTTTATGGCGGTTTTGGGAGTGATTTTAAAAAGTGTAATCTTTTTGCCAGCGACTGTGTAGCGATTTGGGATTAGTGATTTCAATTCTGATTGGTCCTTTCAATGTATCCTAATTTTTTTTTACAGTTTGCAGTAATTTAAAGGATACCACAACTGACATGTGGCATAATGAGATAGACATGTGTATGTACAGTGCCTAGCACACAAAAAACTATGCTGTGTTCCTTTTTTTCTTTTTCTGTCTGAAAGAGTTAAATATCAGGTATGTAAGAGGCTGACTCAGTCCTGACTCAGACAGGAAGTGACTACAGTGTGACCTTCACTGATAAGAAATTCCAACTATAAAACACTTTCCTAGAAGAAAATGGCTTCTGAGAGCAAGAAAGAGATAAAAAAGGGGGAAATTCTTATCAGTTAAGGTTAAACTGTAGTCCCTTCCTGTCTGAGTCAGGACTGAGTCAGCCACTTACATACCTGATATTTACCTCTTTCAGGCAGAGAAAGAAAAAAAGGAACACAGCATAGTTATTTGTGTGCTAGGCACTGTACATACCCATGTCTATCTCATTATGCCACATGTCAGTTGTGGTATCCTTTAAAATCGCTCTCAAATCGCTATGTGTAGAGATTAATGAGTGATTTGCCAGCGCTTCAATACATTAGATTGAAGCCCGAACACTACCAAAATGCTGCATGTCCTGCGATTGCGATTTTGCTAATCGCAATCACTGCTGTGGAATTTGTTACATTTACAGTGGTGTGAGAAACTATTTGCCCCCTTCCTGATTTCATATTCTTTTGCATGTTTGTCACACTTAAATGTTTCTGCTCATCAAAAACCGTTAACTATTAGTCAAAGATAACATAACTGAACACAAAATGCAGTTTTAAATGATGGTTTTTATTATTTAGTGAGAAAAAAACTCAAAACCTACATGGCCCTGTGTGAAAAAGAAATTGCCCCCTGAACCTAATAACTGGTTGGGCCACCCTTAGCAGTAATAACTGCAATCAAGCGTTTGCGATAACTTGCAACAAGTCTTTTACAGCACTCTGGAGGAATTTTGGCCCACACATCTTTGCAGAATTGTTGTAATTCAGCTTTATTTGAGGGTTTTCTAGCATGAACCGCCTTTTTAAGGTCATGCCACACCATCTCAATAGGATTCAGGTCAGGACTTTGACTAGGCCACTCCAAAGTCTTCATTTTGTTTTTCTTCAGCCATTCAGAGGTGCATTTGCTGGTGTGTTTTGGGTCATTGTCCTGCTGCAGCACCCAAGATCGCTTCAGCTTGAGTTGACGAACAGATGGCCGGACATTCTCCTTCAGGATTTTTTGGTAGACAGTAGAATTCATGGTTCCATCTATCACAGCAAGCCTTCCAGGTCCTGAAGCAGCAAAACAACCCCAGACCATCACACTACCACCACCATATTTTACTGTTGGTATGATGTTCTTTTGCTGAAATGCTGTGTTACTTCTACGCCAGATGTAACGGGACACGTACCTTCCAAAAAACTTTTGTATCGTCGGTCCACAAGGTATTTTGCCAAAAGTCTTGGCAATCATTGAGATGTTTTTTTAGCAAAATTGAGACAAGCCTTAATGTTGTTTTTGCTTAAAAGTGGTTTGCGCCTTGGATATCTACCATGCAGGCCGTTTTTGCCCAGTCTCTTTCTTATGGTGGAGTCGTGAACACTGACCTTAATTAAGGCAAGTGAGGCCTGCAGTTCTTTAGATGTTGTCCTGGGGTCTTTTGTGGCCTCTCGGATGAGTTTTCTCTGCACTCTCTGAGTAATTTTGGTCGGCCGGCCACTCCTGGTGAAGGTTCATCACTGTTCCATGTTTTTGCCATTTGTGGATAATGGCTCTCACTGTGGTTCGCTGGAGTCCCAAAGCTTTAGAAATGGCTTTATAACCTTTACCAGACTGATAGATCTCAATTACAGTACTTTTGTTTTCATTTGTTCCTGAATTTCTTTGGATCTTGGCATGGTGTCTAGCTTTTGAGGTGCTTTTGGTCTACTTTGTGTCAGATAGATCCTATTTAAGTGATTTCTTGATTGAAACAGGTGTGGCAGTAATCAGGCCTGGGGGTGACTACAGAAATTGAACTCAGGTGTGATAAACCACAGTTACGTTATTTTTTAACAAGGGGGGCAATCACTTTTTCACACAGGGCCATGTAGATTTGGAGTTTTTTTCTCACTAAATAATAAAAACCATCATTTAAAACTGCATTTTGTGTTCAATTATGTTATCTTTGACTAATAGTTAACGGTTTTTGATGAGCAGAAACATTTAAGTGTGACAAACATGCAAAAGAATAAGAAATCAGGAAGGGGGCAAATAGTTTTTCACACCACTGTATGTACATTGGCAGAGCGTTTAGGGAAAGCGCTAGTGATTTAAAGTGCTCCCTAAACGCTCAAAAAAATCGCTCTAGTGGGTTCCAGCCCTACACATAGCGATTTGAGTGTGATTTTAAATTACTGCAAACTGTAAAAAAATTAGGATACATTGAATTGTATATTGAATACTCTGTATTGCAGGTAAAAAACAAAAAAAAAACCTTGATTTACTCATACCTGTCGCAAGGCAGGGCTCCTTAAAGTGGATCCGAGGTGAACTTTTACTCATTGCATAATTGTGTTCCTTTCCTATTGTTTATAGGGCATTCCTCAAGCCAAATACTTTTTTGTTTTAATAATCTAATTCCCTATAAACTAAATAAACCACGCTCACAGGTTTTCAGAGAGCCTTGGCAGTAGCAAGGGCTCATGGGAGCTCAGTCTGGGCAGGAGGAGGAGGTGTTACTAGCCATTGATTTCAGAGGCAGAGGGGAGGAGGGGGGATTAGGTTTTTTTCACAGGCTGAGTGCTCAAGATACAGATAAGCCTGCCTCTGTGTAATGTTTACAAACAACATGGCTGCTGTCATTGTATCACAGGAAGAAATAATCATTTTCTATTAAAGCTGTTTGCAGCTAGATTTGCTGTGTAAACTATGTAAACTTAAGATAAGATATATAGACAAGTTACTTGTTATAGTTAGTTTTTCATCTCGGATCCGCTTTAACCACTTTCATAGCAGCAGTCTCTGGCCCCTTAAAGAGAATCTGTATTGTTAAAATCGCTCAAAAGTAAACATACCAGTGCGTTAGGGGACATCTCCTATTACCCTCTGTCACAATTTCGCCGCTCCTCGCCGCATTAAGTGGTTAAAAACAGTTTTTAAAAGTTTGTTTGTAAACAAACAAAATGGCCACCAAAACAGGAAGTAGGTTGATGTACAGTATGTCCACACATAGAAAATACATCCATACACAAGCAGGCTGTATACAGCCTTCCTTTTGAATCTCAAGAGATCATTTGTGTGTTTCTTTCCCCCATGCACTGAAGTTTCAGGCTGCTCTTTTCTTCCTGCAAACAGCTTTGCCCTTGTTTGTAATTCCTCAGTATGTGAAAGCCCAGCCAGCTCAGAGGACGATTTATCCAGCTTGTAAAAGATAAGAGAGAGAAGAGAGAAGCTGCTCTAATCCTAAATAACACACAGGCAGTGTGCATAAAGGGGAGTTCATAGCAGAACCACAACACTGAAGAACTTGGCAGCCTTCCAGACACAGGCCGACAAATCTGACAGGGGAAAGATACATTGATTTATTACAGAGACTGTGTTAGTAGAAAGTGCTGCAGTTAGCCAGAACACATTACAATAGCTTTTGGAACGTGTAGGATGATAAAAAACAGGATGCAATTTTTGTTACGGAGTCTCTTTAAAGAGACTCAGAGCTGTAAAGTTAAAAAAATTTTATACATACCTAGTGCTTCCTCCAGCCCCATTCGCTCCCATTGCTCCCACGCCTGCCTTCCTCAGCCTTCTCGCAGCTTAGGGAACCGGGTCCTGTCACTTATGTCAGTCTCGGCCAACTATGCGGAAGAAGTATGCTCTTTGTGTATCTCTCCAGCAGCTGCTGGAGAGATACTTAGAGGGCGCACTTCTCTTACGCCAGACTGGCTCCGACTGACAGAAGTGTGGGGACCCGGTACCCGAAGCTGTGGGCAGTGGAGGAAGGCGGTGTGGGAGCGATCGAAGCTGGAGAAAGCCCCAGGTATGTATAAAATCTTTTTAATCTTACAGCTCTGGTACACTTTAACCACTCAAGGACTGCAGTCATAAAACCCCTTAAAGGGAAGATTCAGGGAGGGTGGGCAAAAAATAAAAATCAAATTCCACTTACCTGGGGCTTCCTCCAGCCCGTGGCAGGCAGGAGGTGCCCTCGCCGCCGCTCCGCAGGCTCCCGGTGGTCTCCGGTGGCGCGCCCGACCTAGCCAGGCCGGCTGCCAGGTCGGGCTCTTCTGCGCTCCAAGGCCCGGAACTTCTGCGTCCCACGCCGGCGCTCTGACGTCATCGGACGTCCTCCGTGCTCTACTGCGCATGCGCAGTAGTTCTGCGCATGCGCAGTAGAGCCCGGAGGACGTCCGATGACGTCAGAGCGCCAGCGTGGGACGCAGAAGTTCTGGGCCTTGGAGCGCAGAAGAGCCCGACCTGGCAGCCGGCCTGGCCAGGTCGGGCGCGCCACCGGAGACCACCGGGAGCCTGCGGAGCGGCGGCGAGGGCACCTCCTGCCTGCCACGGGCTGGAGGAAGCCCCAGGTAAGTGGAATTTGATTTTTATTTTTTGCCCACCCTCCCTGAACCTTCCCTTTAAGGACCAGACACTTTTTTTTTTCCATTCAGACAACTGCAGCTTTAACGGTTTATTGCTCGGTCATACAATCTACCACCTAAATGAATATTACCTCCTTTTCTTGTCACTAATACAGCTTTCTTTTGGTGCTATTTGATTGCTGCTGTGATTTTTAGTTTTATTATATTCATCAAAAAAGACATTAAAGAGAATCTGTATTGTTAAAATCGCACAAAAGTAAACATACCAGTGCGTTAGGGGACATCTCCTATTACCTTCTGTCACAATTTCACCGCTCCCCGCTGCATTAAAAGTAGTCAAAAACTGTTTTAAAAAGTTTGTTTATAAACAAACAAAATGGCCACCAAAACAGGAAGTAGGTTGATGTACAGCATGTCCACACATAGAAAATACATCCATACACAAGCAGGCTGTATACAGCCTTACTTCTGAATCTCAAGAGATCACTTGTGTGTGTTTACCTTCTGTCCCCAGCTTCTCTCATGCACTGAACATTACAGGCTTCCTGCAGACAGCTCTGCCTATGTCGTTAATTCCTTAGTATGTGACAGACCAGCTCCTTTCACAGCCTCCAGAGGAGGATTTTTATCCAGCTCTCTTCTATCACTGATAAGATAGCAGAGAAGCTGCTAGCTTATGTAAATAAAACACACACTGGAGTGTGCATAGAGGAACAGTTCAACACTGAAGAACTTGGCAGCCTTCCAGACACAGGCCGACAAGTCTGACAGGGGAAAGATACATTGATTTATTACAGAGATGGTTATAGTAGAAAGAGCTGCAGAAAGCCAGATCACATTAGAATAGGTTTAGGAACTTGTAGGATGGTAGAAAAAACGTTGTAATTTTTGTTACAGAGTCACTTTAAGTTTTGTCAAAAAAATGATTTTTTTTACTTTCTGTGCTGACATTTTTCAAATAAAGTAACATTTCTATATTCATTTTTGTCCAAATTTATTGTGCTACATGTCTTTGATAAAAAAAAATCCAATAAGTGTATATTTATTGGTTTGGGTAAAAGTTATAGCGTTTACAAACTATGGTGCAAAAAGTGAATTTTCCCATTTTGAAGCATCTCTGACTTTTCTGAGCACCTGTCATGTTTCATGAGGCGCTAGAATTCCAGGATAGTATAAATACCCCCCAAATGACCCCATTTTGTAAAGAAGACATCCCAAAGTATTCACTAAGAGGCATGGTGAGTTCATAGAAGATTTAATTTTTTTGTCACAAGTTAGCGGAAAATGACACTTTGTGACAAAAAAATAAAATAAAAAAAAGTTTCCATTTCTGCTAACTGGTGACAAAAAAAATGAAATCTGCCACGGACTCACCATGTCCCTCTCTGAATACTTTGGGGTGTCTACTTTCCAAAATGGTGTCACTTGTGGGGTGTGTTGTAAGCCCCCTTTTAAAGCCTAAAGGTGCTCATAGGACTTTGGGCCCCTTAGCGCACCTAGGCTGCAAAAAAAGTGTCACATGTGGTATCGCCGTACTCAGGAGAAATAGTATAATGGGCTTGATTCACAAAAGGGGGATAACTGAGTTCTCACGCCTAAAAGCTTTGCATGTGCAAACTAGGGTGCAAACTACTTAGCACCCTAGTGTGCAAAGCTTTTAGGCGTGATAACTGAGTTATCACGCTTTTGTGAATCAAGCCCAATGTGTTTTGGGGTGTATTTTTACTCATACCCATGCTGGGTGGGAGAAATATCTCTGTAAATGAGAATTTTTAGATTTTTTTTTTTTTTTTTTTTAAACACAATTGTCCATTTACAGAGATATTTCTCCCACCCAGCATGGGTATGTGTAAAAATACACCCCAAAACACATTATATTACTTACATTATATTGTTTCGGGGCCATGGAGGGTCCCCTTCATCAGATAAAGTGCAAACATACATTATGTCTGCACTTTATCTGATGAAGGGGACCCTACGTGGCCCCGAAACAATAGTCATGTTGTGCATACAATAAACTGCTTGATTATTGATACTGGTGTGCCAGCCGAACTTGAATTGCTGATACTGGACTGATGTTGCTTCTGCATCAAGGCTGAGCACCCAATACCCATGGGAAGTTGTGCCTATCCACAACCAGATACTGCACATTGCTTCTGTCAGGATGCACCATCAGTGCTGCAGCTGGTTGGTCGGTCGGTTGACCTGGAAGGGTAAAGGATGGAAAAAAGAGAGAAGAAAATAAACAAAAACAAAAAAAAAAACAAGCAAGCAGCAAAGCGATAACTTCATTAACATTAACATCAACTTTTATAAACTCTGTTGAAAATTTTTAACCCAAACATTAACATTGGGAACCAAACATTAACTTTTTTGCTTACCTGTTTTTTTTGTTTTTTTTTTCTTACCTTTCCGAGGACAAACCTCTCCTCTCCCATGGGACAATGTGCAAAGTGCAAATCGCACAGAGATGTGGCGAAGTACATTATACACTTTGTCCCAAGTGAAAAGAGAGGTTTCTGGCAGCACTGTGTATTAGGGTCTCTGGAAACCTGATGTCTGGGTTCACACTGCATATTGGCGTATCTGGTGGGTCGCGCGCACCGCATCGCCCAAAACAGACCTTCAGGGAATACCGCAAGAGTAGCATTCAACAGTAATCACATTCGGCCTAGTAATTAACTGCGTCACCGTAGACTAACATGACTTCCGGGCCGACCCAAATTGTGCAAAAGCCACGCAGTAATGTAGGCAAGGAACTAGCGTTCAGTCAAGCACTTCTGGCGTAGGGGGGGACCGCAAAGTGTGACTTTCGCTATGCAATTTTCCCTAACTCATCGCGCCAGTGTGAAATAGCACAGAGACCCTTGTGTGCCTACTGCTATGTCTGGAGTTCCATACTCTCTAAAAGTGTATCTGCTCATGATACGTCTGGAAACACTCCCCTAGGCATAGGCCAGGCTGGTCAGGACAGGTGGGACAGTAAACAGAGGTGTCACACCTTATTCCAGCCCTGCTGCAGACACAACAACGTTTTCCTGGGGTGCGTTTATTTGGGGTACTCGGAATGGAAAAGGCGTAGTGCCTTTTATGTAGCCGGCTAACTACATTTTGGGGTTGGGCCACGGCACCTCCTGGATACAGGAGTTCCGTAACGATCGCTTCCTGGAATTTAAGGAATGATCCAGTTCTCCCAGTCTTACTGTAGAGAACAAAGCTGTTGTAAATAGCCAATTGAATTAGATAAACAGACACTTTTTTTTTATACCAGTGTCTGGTTTTGTGGGAAACTAAATAGGGCCCTAACATCTGGTCATTGAAGTCCACCCCTCCCATGTTAGCATTATAGTTGTGGACAGCGATGGGTTTTTCAGTGATCTCAGTTGCCCATTGAATTTGCACTGTCGTGTCTGTGTGAATGGTGGACAGAAGGTAAACATCCCTCTTGTCCTTCCATTTCACCGCGAGCAGGTCATCAGTACACAAGGCAGCCCTCTTCCCCCCCCCCCCCCCCCCCCCCGTGCAAGCCGGGTACTAATGAGCCTTTGGGGGAAACCCCGGCGACTAGGCCGCAAGGTGCCACAGCAGCGGGTTCCTTCTATCTTTAAATGCTGATAGAGGGCCACACTTGTGCAAAAGTTGTCCACATAAAGATGGTACCCCTTCTGGAACATAGGTGACGCCAAGTCCCACACAAACTCGCCACTGCTCCCCAGGTAGTCAGGGCATCTGACCGGCTCCAATTTTGAGTCTTTTCCCTCATAGACCCTAAAATGAGATGTATAGCCTGTGGCCCTTTCACAGAGCTTATACAGTTTCACCCCATACCGGGCACGCTTGCTTGGGATGTACTGTTTGATGCCAAGGCGCCCGGTAAAATGTATGAGGGACTCGTTTACGCAGATGTTCTGTTCAGGGGTATAAGCATCTGCAAATTTTGATGACAGGTGGTCTATGAGGAGCCGAATTTTGTGGAGCCGGTCATGAGTAGGGTGGTCCCTTTCATGACAGGTTGTGTTGTCATTCTAGTGCAGGAAGCGCAGGATCATCTCAAATCGTGTCCTAGACATGACAGCAGAGAACATGGGCAGGTGATGTATTTGGTGCGTAGACCAATAAGACTGCAATACATTCAGTTTGACTAGACCCATGTTAAGGAGGAGGCCCTAAAAAGTTTTAAATTCGGAAACTTGAAGTGGTTTCCACCGGAAAGGCTAGGCATAGTACCTATCCGGGTTGTCGGTGATGTATTGTGTGGCATAACGGTTGGTCTCCGCCACAATTAAGTCATAGAGATCCTTGGTGAAGAACAGATGAAAAAAGTCTAGGGCCGATCCTAGATTATCTGTCTCCACCTGGACTCCAGACTGGGCAGTGAAAGGGGGCAGTACGGTTGCAGCGGAACCAGGGGATTGCCAATTGGGATTTGCCAGCACCTCTGGAAGACTATGGGTAGTACGGGCCCATTTTCTTGGTGGCTGTGACTCTGGTCTTAATGCACATGCCACCGAACCAGTTTCAATTTCCATTCTGGTGCTCACCACTTTGCTAGGTCCAGGAGATGCTGCGCTGCTGGTGTATGCCTCACCATGAAACCTCAGACCAGCACTCTGCTGCCCTTGAGACAGATCCTGCGTCACCTGCGGTCCAGTGACACGGGGTGTGGTATGCCTGGCTATAGACGGGACCTCAACCTCGTCATCGCTATCGGTCAGCGAGCCACTGCTGTCTACAGGTTCGAACTCTGACCCAGAAGATTCGTCGGATGAGATGTCCCAATCGTCCTCATCCAACTGGGCCATGTACCTGTACACCTCATCATCGGAATACCCTTTTCTTGCCATGGTGGACTGCTAAATTTAGGGGGTATTCCTCTGAGACTACCCAGAAAAAAGAGCACCTACCTAGCAAAAGGGTGTACTTGTGGAGTAGAAAGCTGTGGTCACTGAGTTTTTTGATTAAAAAAAAAAAAAAAAAAAAAAACTGATCTTTACAGTGGTGCAACTATTGTACAGTGTTTTTTGCAGTGATCAGAAAAAAAAAATTCTGTCACTGCGGTGGGGCGGGCTGAACGCAAGTGCAGGCGAACGATCAGGCCTGATCGGGCAAACACTGCGTTTTTAGTGGATCCTAGTGACCCTAATATAGATCTGACTGCGATCAGTAATGATCACTTACAGATACTATATAGTACCAGTGCTGATTAGTGACAGTGATGACGCTAATCAGCGACTAATTAGTGGCACTGGGCTGAGTGCTAACACTAACACTAACACAGGGGCCTAGCTAACTGGCCTAACTGTTAACACTAGTGTCACTGTTTTTAGATCAATAGGATAGTGACAGGGGGGTGGGGGGTGTGATCAGAGGGCAATCAGACAGCAATGGGGGCAATCAGAAACAATCACAGACATTCAAAGCCAATCAGAGGGCAATCAAGGCAATTACAACACAATTACAGAGTGATTAGAGGCAATCAGACGGCAATCAAAGCCAATCACGGGGCAATTGAAGCCAATCACGGGACAATCGAAAACCAATCACGAGACAATCAAAAACCAATCACGGGACAATCTAAGTGAATCACAGGGCAATTAAGACATTCGGAGCCAATCAAAGCACAATCAAGCGTTACAGACAGTGATCTAAGGGCAGGGGGCAGTGATCGGAGGGAGATCTAAGGGCAGGAGGGAGTGATCAGAGGGGGATCTAAGGGCGGGGGTGATCAGGAGCCTGCAGTGACAGGTGGTGACGGGGTGATTGATAGGTGATCAGTAGGTAATTACAGGGGAGAATATATGCAAGCAATGCACTGGCGAGGTGATCCGGGGGGGGGGGGGGTTTCTGTGGGCGATCTGAGGGTGTGGGCGGGTGATGGGTGCCTGCAAGGGGTAGATTAGGGTCTAATCTGATTGGTAGCAGTGACAGGTGGTGACGGGGTGATTGATAGGTGATCAGTAGGTAATTACAGGGGAGAATATATGCAAGCAATACACTGGCGAGGTGATTAGGGGGGGGGGGGGGGCTCTGTGGGCGATCTGAGGGTGTAGGCAGGTGATTAAGGTGCCTGCAAGGGGCAGATTAGGGTCTGATCTGATGGGTAGCAGTGACAGGTGATAACAGGAGGTGATTGATGGGTGATCAGTGGGTGTTTAGAGGTAAGGGGAGAACAGATGTAAATAATGCATTGGCGAGTTGATCAGAGGGGGTCTGAGGGCGATCTGAGGGTGTGGGCGGGTGTTTGGGTTCCAGCAAGGGGCAGATTAGGGTCTGATCTGATGGGTAGCAGGGACAGGGGGTGACTGGGTGATTGATAGGTGATCAGTAGGTGATTACAGGGGAGAAAATATGCAAGCAATGCACTGGCGAGTTGATCAGAGGGGGTCTGAGGGCGATCTGAGGGTGTGGGCGGGTGATTGGGTGCCCAAAAGGGGCAGATTAGGGTCTGATCTGATGGGTAGCAGTGACAGGTGGTGACGGGGTGATCAGTGGGTGTTTAGAGGAGTGAACAGATGTAAACAATGCACTTGGGAGGTGATCTGAGGGCGGGTCTGCGCGCGATCTGAGGGTGTGGGTGGGTGATCAAGGGGCAGGTTAGGGTCTGATCTGATGGGTGGCAGTGACAGGTGGTGACGGGGTGTTTGATGGGTGATTGACAGGTGATCAGTGGGTGATTACAGGGGAGAATAGATGTATACAGTACACAGGGGGAGAGTCTGGGGGGGATCTGAGGGTGTGGGGGTGATCAGGAGCCCCAAGGGGGCAGTTTAGGACCTGATCTAAAATATAGCGTTGACAGATAGTGACAGGGAGTGATTGATGGGTGATTAGGGGGGTGATTGGGTGCAAAGAGTGGTCTGAGGGGGTGATCAGGGGGGTCTGAGGGGTGCTGTGGGCGATCAGTGAGCAGGGGGGGCAGGATCAGTGTGCTGATGTTTGAACTCACAGTGCTGCCGTCCTCTCTGGTGGTCGATCGATCACTGTGACCACCAGCAGAGGAGGCAGCCTATATAATACACTTTGTTTACCTAACAAAGTGTATTATACACTTTCAATTGGCTGTTTAAAATTTACGACGTCACAGGTGGGCGGAGCCTAATGCTGGTGATTGCGCGATCGCCCGCAATCCCCTCCCCTAGGAGCTGCCGCCAATTGGCGTTACATGGTCCTAGGGGTGCCACTTTGCTGCTGCCAATTGGAAGTGGGCGGTCGGCGAGTGGTTAAAGAGAACCCGAGGTGGGATTTTATAATGTTAGTAGGGCACAGAGGCTGGTTGTGCACACTATCACCAGCCTCTGTTGTCGTATAACGTGTCCCCAGGCCCCCCTGCGCTCTACTGTCCCCTGGAAGAAAAAAAACACCGTGCTAGCTACATGCACCTTGTCGCTAGCACGCTGTTTACCTATGTGGTGCCTGTCACCGCCGCTCCCCCGCCTCCTCTATATCACCATTCCCCGCCCACATCCCTTCCCTCCAATCAGCGGGATGGAAGCGACGCGATATAGAGGAGGGTGAGTGGCGGTGACGGGCACCACATAGGTAAACAGCGTGCTGGCGACAAGGTGCATGTCGCTAGCACAGCGTTTTTTATTACAGGGGACAGCAGAGTGCAGGGGGGCCTGGGGGCATGCTATATGGCAACAGAGGCTGGTGATAGTGGTGGTAGTGTGCACAACCAGCCTCTGTGCCCTACTAACATTATTACCATATTTTTCGCCGTATAAGACGCACTTTTTCTCCCCCAAAAATGGGGAGAAAAAGTCCCTGCGTCTTATACGGCAAAGGCAGGGAATCCCCAACTTAATAACGCCCGCCGTTCCGAACCGCCGACCCGCCGCCATGTTGGGGATTCCCTGCCTGCTTTCCCTATGCCGGCCCGAGTCTCCTGGCCCCCCCGGATGAAAATGTCAATAGCAGCGGCAACTTACCTTTGGCAGGCTCCTGCGCAGATCCTTTATCATCGCTCTGCCCCCCGCTAGCCTCCTCTGCCTGCCCCCTCTGTATCTGGCCCCCCCGGGTGAAGGAATAAGTATCGGCAGCTTACCTCCGCAGTGCGCCCGCGATGACTGCAGACGTCCGTCTTCAGAGCACTTCTCGCTCTAGTGGCCGGCTTTGAACTGCGCGTCATCAGGATCATAAGGATCAGCGCAGGAGCCTGCCAAAGGTAAGTTGCCGCTGCTATTGACATTTTCATCCGGGGGGGGGGGGGCAGGAGACGCAGGTGGGAGGGAGGAAGGCTGGGGGGCACCGGAGGATATATGGGGGGCACTGGAGGACATATGGGGGGCACTGGAGGACATATGGGGGCACTGGAGGACATATGGGGGGCACATGAGGACACATGGGGGGCACATGAGGCTACACAGGAGGACACATGGTATGCACAGAAGGACACATGGGGGCACATGAGGACACATGGGGGGCACATTAGGATACACAGGAGGACACATGGGAGGCACAGAAGGACATATGGGGGCACATGAGGACACAGGGCACATGAGGACACATGGGGGGCACATTAGGACACAGGAGGACACATGGGGGGCACAGAAGGACACATGGGGGCACAGGAGGACACACAGAAGAACACATGAGGATATGGGGGGCACAGGAGCACACATGAGGACACACAAGGTTATGTACAAGACGCTCCTGGAACATGGACGCACCAGGTTTAGTATTTTTTTTTCCCTGGTTTTTGCCCTCTAAACCTGGGTGCGTCTTATATTCCGGAGCGTCTTATACGGCGCGAAATACGGTAAATCTCACCTCGGGTTCTCTTTAAGGACCAGAGACTGCTGGTACCAAAGAACGGGATTTCCAAACGAATCGCAGCGCATACTCGCCTCACTCCCATCGTCGCAGGTCCCTCTCTCTGCCGTCACTATGACTGCAGAGCTGTGTGAGCTAGTCAAGAGCTGCTTTCATTGGCTCCTGGCACTTGCCATCAATGTAATCCAATGGCCGTCATAGCCACACGCCGGGATCCTCAGGGCATAGACTCTGCTGCCTCTATGATGGCAGAGTCATGTGAGCCGGTCAGGAGCTGCTTTCATTGGCTCCTGACCGTGTCTATCAATGTAAGCCAATCGGAACGGCTTACGTTGATAGACATGGCCCGGAGCCAATGAAATTGGCTCCTGACCGGCTCACATGGCTCTGACGTCATAGAGACCGACAGAGCCTGTGAGCTGCGGCGAGGCAGCGTTTTAAGGGCAGAAATCACATTGAATGTTAAATTCCAGGCCTAAAGTGCTTTAAAACATCTTGCATGTGTATACATTAATCAGGGAGTGTAATTAGAGTTCTGCTTCACACTGACACACTAAACTCACTGTGTAACGCACCGCAAACATTTGTTTACGTAGTGACGGCCGTGCTGGACTGGTGCGCACCATGGCGAGAGTGCAGGCCATGGCGGTTTTCAAGCCCATATGGTCGGGCTGAGGTAGCTGAATGACAGAACAACAGTGACTGAGTGTCCAGCTGGTCGAATTTGGTCTGTCCACAATGAAGCAACGACATATTATCTTCTTGTATGTAGGTAGGCATAGGTAGGTGCCCAGTATAGGTAGGTAGGCATAAGTAGGTGTCCCCGTATAGGTAAGTAGGTGCCCCAGTAGTTGGCTAGGCATAGGTAGGAGTCCCAGTATAGGTAGGTAGGCATAGTTAGGTGCCCCAGTAGTTAGCTAGGCATAGGTAGGAGTCCCAGTATAGGTAGGCAGGCATAGGTAGGTGTCCCAGTATAGGTAGGTAGGCATAGGTAGGTGCCCTAGTGTACGTAGGCATAGGTAGGTGTCCCCGTATAGGTAAGTAGGTGCCCCAGTATTTATGTAGGTGTCCCAGTATAGATAGTTAGGCAGGGCCTGGCTGGCACAGTAATGGCAATTACCAAGGTCCAGCTGCAACAGATAGGGCTGTATAATGCAGTGTCAGTGGGCAACACAAAAAAAACAAAACACATCAGGAGAACATTAGCTCTCAAATGAGCTGTTGAGGGGTGCTATTTTAGCAACAACAATCAGCCAGGAGCAAGCTAACAAGCCTACAAGAGCCTAACTAATCTTTCCCTATGAGAGTCTGCCAGCAGCTGTCCCTTCACTAATTACTGCAGGTACACGAGTGAGTGTAATGGCCAGCGCTGCCTGCCTTTTTATAAGGGGGGTGTGGCTCCAGGAGAGAGTGTAGCCTAATTGCTACAATGTGCCTGCTGACTGTGATGTAGAGGGTCAAAGTGGACCCTAATGGGGCACTATGGGGGCGAACCAAACTTCTGGAAAAGTTTGCATTATATGGCGAACGCGAACCACGGGAAGTTCGCCTGGAACTGTTCGCCAGCGAACCGTTCGGGCCATCTCTAGTAGCGAGTAAACGTTATGAGCTTGTATATCGAGAAGTTGCTTCCTTAAGTCAAAATTTCATACAAACTTTTGCTCGTTATGCAAAGTGCTCTGAAACATTTACTTGCAATCCAAGTTTTTACTCTATATACGTTTAAAAAAATAAGTCACTGCACATTGCATCTTAAGCAAACCTGAGCTGAAAATAAACATATGAGATTGTGAAATGTATGTGTAGTAGTAATTTTATTTAGAACTTTCCTGGAGCCTCATATTATTTTTGGTTTAAGGGCTGAAGTTCAGAGTGGGAATTGCAAACAGCAACTATGTCAGTGTGATGTAAAATATTGTTCATTCCGTTCCTACACAGAGAAATAATGAACTTATTACTCAGTATTCCTATCAAGTAGTATTAGCTATTACTATCAGGAGTGTTTGTTCACCCAAGTGAAAGTGGCTTTTAAATATTTATAAGGAGAGTTGCCAGTGCATTGGACCATCACTCCTCAGAAAAAGGAGGCTTGGTACTATATGCACCCATGTATCTCATTATGCCACATGTAACTTCAGTCATCCTTTAAATGTATGAAAAAAAACCATAAGGCCCTATTCACAGTTGTCACTTTTGCTATCCCCTAACTTGACCCCATTCTCATTTGAATCCTCCCTTTGTGGATGCCTATGACACCCCAATCTTCTATGCCCAAATTACCTCTTATAGCCTCTAATTTCAGCTATTCACATTAGCCCCTGTTGCGCCCAAATTACCATGGCGCCCCTGGCACCCAAAGTAATTGCTTCATCTGGTAGTACCAATCCTCTATCTCTCAGCCACATCAACCAAGCTACCCGCAATCTAGGTCTACTCTTAGCCCAAATAAAGGAATTGCTTCAAGATTGGTAAGAAAACGTATTGGAAGCATAACTGGGATTGCTTGCATAAGATAAACTAGGTGACGAAAAACATTAATTTTAACAGCAGCAATTCTTGAAACCTAGGCAAGGTTTTTCCTGCCATTTCTGGAAATGTTTTAACTCTGTAAGCCAGAGTATAAACTTGAAGAGGTCCACCATATTACAGAGTAGGTTCATTCCCAGATATTTAATTCAATCTGAGTTCCATTAATTTTAAAATTTGATATGTGTGAAAAATTTAGAATCTAACCAATAATGCATTGTGAGGGTTTTGGATCAATAAAGGTGGCCATACACTTATAGCTTTTCAGCAGATTCCATTATCAGATAGATTTCTGTCAGATGCTTGTCAAGTTGAATTTGACAGGAATCTATCTGATGTGTGCCACACACTAGAAACAGATTTTCAATAGATTTCAGAATGATCAATCTCGAATTGAAAAGGCTCTAGAATGAGAGTGAATAGTCAGGGAAAGGGGGTGCCATTTTCTTTCATCTTAAAGAGACACTGAAGCGGAAAAAAAATTATGATATTATGATTTGTATGTGTAGTACAGCTAAGAAATAAAACATTAAGATCAGATACATCAGTCTAATTGTTTCCAGAACAGGAAGAGTTGAGAAACTCCAGTTGTTATCTCTATGCAAACAAGCCATTAAGCTCTCCGACTAAGTTAGTCATGGAGAGGGCTGTTATCTGACTGTTATTATCTCAACTGTAATTGAACTGTTTACTTTTTCTCTGCTAGAGGAGAGGTCATTACTTCACAGACTGCTCTGAAAGACTCATTTTGAATGCTGAGTGTTGTGTAATCTGCACATATTATAGAATGATGCAATGTTAGAAAAAACACTATATACCTGAAAATAAAAGTATGAGAATATTTTCTTTGCTGCTAATCTTCTAGAAATTATTCATAGTACACAACCAATTCATTATAAAACATTAAGATCAGATACATAAGTGTAATTGTTTCCAGAACAGGAAGAGTTAAGAAACTAAAGTTTTTATCTCTATGCAAAAAAGCCATTAATCTCTACGACTTTCAAAGTCGTGGAGAGGGTTGTCTTCTGACTTGTATTATCTCAACTGTAAATGAACAGTTTTCTTTTTATCTGCCAGAGGAGAGGTCATTAGTTCACAGACTGCTCTGAAAGAATCATTTTGAATGCAGAGTGTTGTGTAATCTGCACATATTAGAGAATGATGCAATGTTAGAAAACACACTATATACCTGAAAATAAAAATATGAGAATATTTTCTTTGCTGCTAATCTTCTAGTAATTATTCATAGTACACAACCAATTCATTATATCATATATTTTTTTCCGCTTCAGTGTCTCTTTAATTCTAGCTGTCGACTATGAAGACAAATATGTAATCCAACCCATTATTTTGCTTCCTAATCCAAAGTATGACAAGGCTGCTTTCAGAGCTTTCCATTCTACCCTGTTAAATGCCATCTCCACGTCAGTGGCCTGGAGAATATATCCTGAGTTTTATCTCCTCAGTTTATTTTCACTAAAGGTTTGGTTTGTGCAAATTGCTACAAAGAAATATCAGCATGCCACAAAAGTTTCTATATTTTAAGGCTAATAAAGGGAACCTAAACTGACTTAAAAAAAAAAAGTTTTAACTTACCTGGGGCTTCTTCCAGCCCCTTGTAGCCGCCCTGTGCCTGCACCGGTACTAAACTATCCTCCAGTCCCCCGCCATGGCTAAGTTTATTTTTTGCCGACTTGCAAGTTGGCCCTGGCCACGTGCATCCTCATTCACGCTCCTATTGCCAAGAGCGTCCTGCGCATGCACAGTACAATATAAGCTCGTACTGCACCGCGCAGGATGCTCCTAGCGACAGGAACGTGATCAAGGACCCTTCGGCCAGGACCACGCAGGAGCAGGGACCATCAACTTGCAAGTTGGCGAAAACGATACTTAGCCACGGTGGAGGACTGAGGATATGATATAAAGTCAGTTTCGATTCCCTTTAAAAGAAACCAGAGACTATTAGATGAAAAGGTTTTTTTTTTTTTTATACATACCTGTGGCTTCCTCTAGCCCCATTCAGACTTCACCAGTTGGGTTGTACTGCGCATGCAGGCTGTGCATGCACACCCCATCACGTTTCCATTGCTGGGAGAGTTCTGTGCAGAATGCTCATGGCCATGGGAGCACGACTGGGGAGTGCGCGTGGCCAGACTGCGTCTGCTAGGTGGCCTTGTAACTTTGTCAGTCAGCACAGACAACCCAGACAGCAATAGAAGATTATTATTATTATTTAGTATTTATATAGTATTTATATACCGCCGACATATTACGCAGCGCTGTACAGTGTGTATATATATATATATTTATCTTGTCACTAACTGTCCCTCAAAGGAGCTCACAATCTAATCCCTACCATTGCCATATGTCTATATTACGTATTGTAAGTACTGTAGTCTAGGGCCAATTTTTTATGGGCAGCCAATTAACTTATCCGTATGTTTTTGGAATGTGGGAGGAAACCGGAGTGCCCGGCGGAAAAGCACGCAGACACAGAGAGAACATACAAACTCTTTGCAGATAGTGCCTTGGCTGGGATTCGAACCAGGGACCCAGCGCTGCAAGGCGAGAGCGCTAACCACTACGCCACCGTGCTGCCAAGATGGCGAGGGACTGATTAGCCTGATGGAGGAAGCCCCAGGTATATATAAATCTTTTTCTTATTGTCTCAGGTACACCTTAAAAAAGGTTTTGTATTGGAGCTAGGTTTGAATTTCCAAAACTGAAGCTGCAATTTCACTTCACAATGCATGGCAATTGTACTCTTTGTGGCGTACAGACTGATTAGAAAGTTTAAATCTAGGTCCATGAGTGAGTAACTGCACAAAAGTAGAAGCTTGTGACTCATTGGAACTCTTAAGCTGCGTACTCACCGCTCGACGGTCCAGCAACGTCCCCATGATGACGGTCGCTAGAGACGCTTCTTCCTGTCGCCGGATTAAGCGTGAGGTCACGTGGCGTAAATGACGGCGCAAGCGAGACTTCCAGCGATCACGCTACTTTGCGATGTGTCATCAGGGATCTTAGAGATCTGATCCGCCGTGTCGGTCTTTTGTCATCAGGCGACACATGGCAACATTCACAATTGTGCGCCTGTACCCACCTTGCGATGTTGTGAAAAAATCGCCAGTCGTCGGGAAAATCGCCAGCTGGGTACATAGCTTAAAAAAAATTGGATGCTCCCATATTAGTTATACACATACTCATATTGTGACAGGGTTCACTATTCTATTGAATCCCCTGTCTGATTTCAAAAAAAAAAAAAAAAAAATGTATAGAAATGTATGGTCTGATGTAGTGAGGGAATAGTCATTGAGACCACTATACAGAGGTCACTATTAAGGAGCACCTATAGATTGGGGCACTATAAAGAGTACACTTTAAATAGAGAGGAAACCCTAAACTGAGGGACCCTGTAACAGGAAACAAATGGCATGGGGCAGGAAATGGAATTTCATTAATTCCTCCTGCTGCTCCTCTTCAGCTGCTCCTCTTCGACAGTTCATTGTCTCCCTCAGGATTAACTTTTAAACGGCTCTGCCTGGCATAGAAATCCATTCAACATTCCTCCCTTTTGTACAACTCGGAACACACCCAGAGATACTCTCTCAGCTCCTCCAACACTCTACTGATGTCTACCCCTAACCTTACTTGCTCACTTGCGAGGTTTGTTCTTCTCTAGAGCAGCCCCTACTCTGTGGAACTCTCTCCTTCCACATCAGGCTCTTTCCCACCTTTGACTCATTCAAGCAGACCTTAAAGACCTATGAATTGACCATTGCTTAACTTCTATCTTCATAGCTCTTATATCCTCCCTTGGACATACACCCCCATGTATCCCTCTACCCTGCACCTTATATTGTTAGCCTATTTGGCAGGGCCCTACTTCCCGTGTGCTCTTTACTTTCACCATATGAATCGGTGACTGTTATCAGTTTTCTGCTACATTTATCCCTACATTGCAACCTGCACTGCATAACTACAGTATTTTTGTGCCATTGTTTAATGCTGTAATGCCCCTGTGTAGCATTGTTTAATGTTGTAATGTCTCGCCTATCGATTTTACTGAGTTGTGTAATCTGTTAGCTCGTTATAAATAAAGTTTAACAATAATATTAATTGTAAACAGGGAGAGAGAAGCCATAAGCCCATAAACAGACACAGGAAGGGGGAAAAAGTTCCAAACTGATAAACATCCATGTTATATTCATTTTACAGTGGTAAAGTCCCTGAAAGCAGGGAGAATATAAAAAACAAAAGTACGAATGTTGTATATTGATGGCTCAGGCTCATGCAGCTCTGGAACCTGCCCAGCCAGGTGCAGCACTGTCTTCTGCCACAGCAGACAGGCCGCATAGCAAAGTTAACAAAGTCCTTGTAAGGGTTATGAAACAGCTTACTGTGTTTGGATGCCAACCCAAATCCAGAGTCATTAAAACAAGTATCTCATCTAATATTCATGAGATCTTTTTCCCTCTCAGCCTGTAACATACTGCCAGCTCATAAATTAGTGATTACGCTAACTTTGAGTTGAGCTAGAGAAAGGAAATGACTTGTGAAAAAGTCTCTGATTCAGCGAATGTATTATTCATCTTATTGTCTGTCAGTCTCTTAGGTGGATCCGTCAGTATTCCCATGGTAGGCTAATCTTCTGCATGCAGATCGGCTGGGTATGATAGATACATCGATAGATATTCTTTGAGGAGACAGATTTGATTGAGTTGCTGCCCATCCCCAATTGTTTATTATAGTTTTAGATTGGTGTACAATGAGGGTTAGAACCACTTGGGATTTTATGTAGTCAGTGTCCCTGTCTGTGAGAGCTTCCTCTCTTGTAAGGCCACATCAGGAAAATGGAATACAATTCTGAGGCCTACATGTAAGGGCCTGTACATACTGCTGTGCTTGTGCTGCGTTTTTAAAATCACATGCGTTTTTAATCGCAAGGTCTTTTAAAACCATCATGAAAATTGTGATGTGCTGAACACACTGGTGCGATGCGATTTTTCTATTTTCATGAAGGCTCTGCGATTTTAACCATTTCAGCCCACGGGGATTTTTCACCTTATGCATCAGAGCAATTTTCACCTCCCATTTATTCACCTGACCAGGAAGCTGTTGGGGCCATTTTTAAAATGGAGGACAGAGAAATCCATTGATCACAGTGGACAAATGGGATGCAGGAGAGAAGAGAGAGATTGAGTAGTAGACTACACAGGAGATAAGTATGACCTGTGTATGGTTATTTGGACTTTTTTTATTTCCAGTTCAGATTCTCCTTAAGCCAGAAAAAAAAAGAGTTTTACTCACCTGGGGCTTCTACCAGCCCTCTGCAGCAGTCCTGTGCCCTCGCAGTCACTCACTAATCCTCTGGTCCCCCGCTGCTAGCTAGTTTCGTTTTTGCCGACAGGCCCATCAGGACTGGCCACGCGTAGCTTTTTCCGATTTCCCAACTGTAATTAGCGCTATTGCGGGCAGCAACGCGTCCAAAAATACGCGTTGCCGCATATCTATGTGTTCGTAATGCGGCAACGCCCAGGGTGTGGCCATGCAACAGAAAATAGGTGTGGTCATAGGTGTGGCTCATGTACATGAGATTACCAAGCAAGGGTACCAGGAGGACGCTGAGGGAGATGGACCTGACAGATTACAGGGGGCTGGAAGAAGGCCTAGGTAAGTAAAAATCCACAATTTTGGGGGGCAATTGAGTGCTACAGTGGGAAGATTGCTGTGTGCCATGTGTGGCTACTTAAATGATCTGACATCCAGCAATATGCATGTGCTTCCAGAGTGACAGAAATTCAGGTCGAAGTTGGCGACGCTGGCTGCTTTTCCCCGAGAACTGCAATGGCTGTGGTCTGCAGTTGGAAAGAGAGAGTGGACACTGACCAGCAGAAAATAAAGGGGAAGCCTGGGCTGCAGTTGGCTGGCAGAGCTGAGGGGAAGGACTGATTGAGGTCTCTCTCTGTCAGCTATGCCCCAGTTGGCGGCCACACCCCCTAGCCAGTATATATGTTTACGGACACCACCGCAACTGTCACGGCTTTCACGGACGAGTAAAGTGAGCTATAATTAAATAATCCATAAATCTATATGGACGGTTGGCAATCCTGTACAGGGCTTTTTTTTCTTTTTTGGTTTTCATATAGTAGTGATTAGAGTTCAAGATGTTCTAAATGATGCTTAGTGACAAGACGATCTTATACGAAGTACTACGGAGGATACCTGTGCTATATAAGTACACAAAAAACATACATGTTAATAAAGATCGGCATGAAGTGTGTAGACTAAGATAAAAAGCAGTGCTTTGCTCCTGCATTGCAGCAAGGAGCTAAATCCCTTCCCCCCCCAACACACACCACCACCACCACTTGTCAGCCATGATTATGTAATGGCAGAAAAGTGCTGAAACTGAGCACTAATCTCTTGCAACCAATTTCCACTACCAAAAAAAACCCCAAACAAATGATTTTCAGCGAGGTGGACAAACTGATTCTGAATTCCATACTGGTTTGTCTAGCCAAAAAGGCAGTAGGAAATGTACAAAAGCAAGCTCCAGTGATGACAGTTGGGGCCCATTCATACTAGCCACATTGGGTTGTATTTTAACTCGTCAATAATGCATGATGATTCACTGCCTTTGTTTAATGTGGCTGTTCACATAATTCTTATGTTATGATAAATGTGGCTGTAGATGTCTTCTTTTTTATTTTTATTATTTATTTAGCACCAATATCGTCCATAGCACTGTACACAGTATAAAACACTGTATTGGGGAACATAGATACACAGGTAGTTCAGCACACAGTACATTCGGAACATCAAGCAATAAAAGTACATATACATACATAATTGATGCTTGGTTTGAAGCCTCAACAATTTTGGTTCATTTGATAAAATACAACCGCAACAGAAGACACACTGGGGAAAACCCTGCCTTTGCAAGCTTCAGTGTAGAGGGTAGTGGGGTGTAGATTCTAGGTGAGGGGATAAAGGGGCTAACAGATGAAACATTTGGCTATAGCAAATTTATCAACGTTTCTGAAAAGGTACATTTTTTTTAACAGTGCTTTTGAAGGTCAGAATAGAAATCATTTATTTTGCCAAGCATGACTGGGTCCAGCCTGGAATTGGGTTTGGCACAAAAACATAGCTCAAGTGGAGAATAGATACAGGAGATAGGTTCACACATGCAATTAAAAAAAATAAAAGCAAAAGTATACATCATAGAATAAGTGGCATGGAAGAGTCTGATAAGTTAGTCAAGTGTATGTTGCACTACATCAGCCTTTCTCAACCTTTTTACCCTGGAGGAACCCTGCAAATAACTTTTGGATCTCAAGGAACGCCTGCAAACAATTTTTTGGTCTCGAGGAACCCCTACATTTATTTTTCAGGAGGCATGGTGTTTAAAAGTAGGTTAGACTGTTAATTTCACTACCTCCTATTACACTGCCACTCATTATACTGTCTCCTGACCTCCCAATTCAGTGCTTCTTGTTACAGTACCACCTATTATAATGTGCTCTATTATACTTCCGCCGCGATGGGGTAAAATGCCAAGGAACCCCTGCAGAGTACTCAGGGAACCCTGGGGTTCCAGGGAACCCTGGTTGAGAAAGCCTGCACTACATAGAGGAGGCAGCTAGGTGTGCTCCACACCTAGCTGCCTCCTCTATGTAGTGCCAGTGGATTTGCACATTGTGTACCTGCTAGGCTTAGGTGCCTTTCTTTGTGCTTTGCTCTCTTGGCTCCTTACGCTGGCTGACGCCTCGCAGAAATTGTAAATTCGCTTATTTGGCCTGACGAAGGGCATATTCAGCCCGAAACGGCCAATTCAACCATTATGCCAATTCTACTAATATGGTCCTTTTTTCTGCCAGACAAACAATTTGAATAGGCCTTTATTGAGCCTCTTTATTTAAAGAGACTCTGTAACAAAAATTGCATCCTGTTTTTTATCATCCTACAAGTTCCAAAAGCTATTCTAATGTGTTCTTTCTTACTGCAGCACTTTCTGCTATCACAGTCTCTGTAATAAATCAATGTATCTTTCCCCTGTCATACTTGTCGGCCTGTGTCTGGAAGGCTGCCAAGTTCTTCAGTGTTGTGGTTCTGCTATGAACTCCCCCAGCCAGGCCCCTCTATGCACACTGCCTGTGTATTATTTAGATTAGGGCAGCTTCTCTCTACTCTCTTATCTTTTACAAGCTGGATAAATCGTCCTCTGAGCTGGCTGGGCTTTCACATACTGAGGAAATTCAGACAAGGGCAAAGCTGCTTGCAGGAAGAAAAGAGCAGCCTGAGACTTCAGTGCATGAGAGATGCAGGGGGAAAGAAACACACAAATGATCTCTTGAGATTCAAAAGGAAGGGTGTATACAGCCTGCTTGTGTATGAATGTATTTTCTATTTGTGGACATATTGTACATCAACCTACTTCCTGTTTTGGTTGCCATTTTGTTTGTTTATAAACAAACTTTTTAAAACTGTTTTTAACCACTTTTAATGTGGCGGGGAGCGGCGAAATTGTGACAGAGGGGAATAGGAGATGTCCCCTAACGCACTGGTAAGTTTACTTTTGTGCGATTTTAACAATACAGATTCTCTTTAAGTTACACAGATTGTTTCATGTCAAGTTGTGTGTTTTGTATCAATAAAGTTTTTGTACTATCTTTGAGACACTGCATTTTTGTGAAATGTATGTAAAGGACAGCTTATGTTGAGTTTTGTGGATTACAAGGGTAATTGGCAGCCAAAGAAGGGATTGGCAGAGAGGGGCAGGATCAGGAGAACCGAAGGAGACAAGCCGCTCAGTTCTGTAGGGACTGGACAGGTGCCAGTCTACTTCTTTTGTAGGCCGCAGAGTTGGGTGTTGATATGTTAAACACATGCACAATAGGCATGATTCACAAAACTTTTTCACCTGTTTTCCTCTGTTTTCACATTATCTATATTACTTTTTTATGCTTTCAAAGAGCAAAAATATAATTTAAGGTAAGAAAAGTAATATTGAAATGAAGTTAATTAGAACCAACTTACTTTAAATAATTATGTTGCTTGTAAATGTGCTGAAAAGTTATTTTTTATCAAGCAATAAATACATCATTTATGAGAAGTTTTGTGAATAGAGCCTACGGTAATGTCATAAAACCCATGCTAAAAAGTGAAAATTTACCAACACGCGTAGTGTGAATAAATAAGTCCTTAAAGGGTACATCACCTGTAGTCTCTCCCAAAATTGTAGATCCCTCAGTACGGGGAAAGCTTCCCCGATCTTCCTATTCCCCTCCTGTGCTGTGCTGGGAAACTAAAGAAGGTTTGACATTAATTTGAAATATTGCTCGTGCCCACAATGGACAGGAGCAAAGTATGGCCCACACCTCCGCAGTAGCAGGGAGCTGCTTGTGCACAGACTGTATTTCTCTGTGCTACTGTGCAGGCATGAGCCGTACTTTGCAAATTCGCTGTGCGGCTGCAAAGTACGAATCAGAATCAGAATAATTTATTTCCCCAAGTACAACGGAGGTTGTACCCGGAATTATTTTTGGCACATACAGGGTTGGCAATGGTACAGTAACAGCAAAATAGTAGAAAAAGTACAAGTAGTTGCAGCAATAGTAGAGCTATGCAAGTTTATCATCATATACATTTCACATTGCATGATACACATAACATTAGCACAGAGGGGTTCGTCTGGGTGCTATGTCGAGAGGAGCAGCCACAATCCGTGCGGTGCTCGCTACTCTGCAGCACTTTCAGACACCCCACCGCATGTCTTGGAAAGTGCAGGTGGAGAGAGAGAAGAAGAGAGGAAAAAGAAGGAGCGATAGGAGAGAGACAGAAAGACCGAGGGTCCCCATTCGGTGATAGACCTGGCCATTCTTGCAAAAATTTAGCCATAGGTTTTTACGGCCTGATCCAGTGTGGATGGTGGGAAATGACAGGTCAGGGTGCCCTAATGCCCCGTGGCCATGCCTGCAAAAATGTTAATACCATTCGTGCTTGGTCTGCATAGTTTTGGCTGTAGTACAGTTCTTCCAGGGAGGGAGGGCTGCGATGGCCTTGCAGCGTGCAGTGGTGGCCTGAGATTAGGGATCTGAGATCCTGGTCTGTCGCAGCTGCACGGTTGTATCCAGGTAGCTTCAAGTTGGCTCCAACATCGGTAGCGGAGCAAAGATCCCTGCTGTGGCAGCGTGAGGTGCCCGACTCCCCAGCACCGGCTTTGCATCAGCAGCCAGAGTGTGTAGCAGCATGGTGGAGCAGCTATAGCACGTGGTGAGCAGGCTTCGGAGGCCAGGGAACAGATGCCTGTGCCAGTGGAGGGCCTTGGATGGTGTGTCCTGGACTGAAGGGCGCCCGGTGGACTGACCTGGACGTGCGGACAGCTGTTGATTCCCAGCAGCAGACTGGAGGAGCGGCATGCAGAGCAGCGGTGTTGAGGGCCCCGTCACTCTTCAGAGCCGCTGCCAGAACCGGAGTACTGTGTCCCCACGTAAGGAGGGGAGTGTGGCGGTGAAGAGGAAAACAAAAACTGCAGTTAGCCCACAGCTTTAATTTTTAAGAACACTTGGCTTTTTTTTTTCTGTAAAGACCTCATCTTATTTTGAAATAGGATGCAGCCAGCATTTTATGTTGTATGTTTTGCAACTTTACATTGTTAGAAATTGTCAGCTCACAAAAGGTGGGGTTTAAGTACAGGCCACAGAGTGAGAGCGGGAGACTGCCTTAACTATGTCAGTGCAGAATAGGTTGAATTTGGGTCAGCTGAGCTGACTGAAGGATAAAAGCAACCAAGCTATGAATTATAAGCATATGGACAGTCTTGGGAAGACAGGAAAATGGGTCAATTAGTGACTATGTAGAAGAATAGGGCTATAAATGTATTCCCAGCAGCATTATGTAATAATTTCCAGGGACATGCAACTGCTGAGGCTGTGAAAGCTAATTATACAGGATTGAGCTCAGCGCACACAACAATCTCTCTAGAGCACATTTTCAACTTTCATTTTAAACTAGTTCTTTATTAAAGTAACACTTCACCCAGAACTGACAACTGTGAACTTTAAGGCTGGTTTCACAGTGGGACGTTACAGGCGCACGTTAGAGCAGCCTGTAACGCAGCACACCGCACAGTAATGAAAAATCAATGGGGCTGTTCACAGTGCGGACGTTGCGTTACATTGTAACGCTGCGTCACAAGGCAACGTACTGCATGCAGTACTTTAGACACTGCTTGCACATGCTCACTAATGTTGGGGAGGAGCGGAGAACGGCCAGGCACATGGCTAATGAATATGCACTGCACGTTATGACGTGCAGTGTTTACTTCCTGGAGCAGCCGCTCTGTGCGGCGATTGGCCGGCGGGACCACGTGATGCCGCATGCGCACAAGAGTGCGCATCACGGCATCACTGACGCCAGAGTGAGCTGCACAACGCGGCTCACTCTGACGTCCAGATCCAGCACCACCAGGCGTTGAGTTAGGGGGACGTTATGCGACCTTAACGCCCCCTCTAACGCAACGTCCTGGTGTGAAATTAGCCTTAAGGGAACCTGAAGCAAGAGTGATATGGAGCCTACCATATTTATTTCCTTTTAAAAAATACCAGTTGCCGGCCAGCCCTGCAGATTCTCTGTCTCAAATACTTTAAGCCATAGACCCGGAACAAGCATGCAGCAGATGTTTCTGACATTATTGTCCAATCTGACAAGATTAGCTGCATGCTTGCTTCTGGTGTTGTTCAGACACTACTGCAGCCAAATAGATCAGCAATCCTGCCAGGCAACTGGTATTGTTTAAAAGAAAATACAAATGGCAGCCTTCATATACCTCTCGCTTCAGGTTCTCTTTAATAGTTGGTTTCTGTTACAGATAACCATGTAAAATTAACGAAGACTCCAAGTAGAGGCTTAAAGTATTGTGAGCAGTCCCCATAACTTGGATTACATTAAAGGAGTTCTTTCGCGAAAAAAGTAAGCAGTTAAAAAATGTGACAGATGACAGGTTTTGGGCCAGTTGATCTTTTTAAGGGGGATTCTCAGGGCTTTCTTTGTTTTCAACAGCATTTCCTGAACAACAGTTGCAAAATTTAACTGACATAATAGTGTGCAAGTGATTAGGGAGGCCGGCTGGTATCTTGCTATTTTGGCAGTTAAACTGTTGTTCAGGAAATGCTGTTGAAAACAAAGAAAATCCTGAGAATCCCCCTTAAAAAGATGGACTGGCCCAAAACCTGTCATCTGTCACATTTTTTAACTGCCTCCTTTTTTCGCGAAAGAACCCCTTTAAGAAAAGTTTAGATAATGGTGCAACCTATCGTGGTGCCCAAATTACCAGCAGGCTCCGAGTGCCCACATTCCTTGCTTCAAGAGATAAACTACAGCCCAAGACCTCATGTGTGGGAAGCAGTTGTGCTTGTTGCCCATAGCAACCAGTCATATTTCTTGTTCCATTTCAAATCAGCACTGTACAGTTGCAAACCTTGCCAGGGAACCAACATACACAGTAGGAAAGGCAAATGCAGAGTACAGGGCTAGACTTCCTGCTCTCCCATGAGAGACTGAAAACATAAATGATTTGTGATCTATAGATCACAAATAATAAGACAGTCCACTGTGCGTGTGTGTGTGTGTGTTAGTCCTTTTTTTTTAATCTGAAGTGGCTGGAACATTTTTGCTGTATCAGTCAGGAAGTAGAAGTGCTTCCTCTTTTTCTGATAACTTTGTGTTCGCTTGCAAATATGTAACTGGTGGCTACTAAAATTACTGGATTGGGTTGGAAGAGACCAACCGTGCATGCTTTGAGGAGGATAACCTGAAAAGGGTTGATACACCAATCATATGTGCTTGGTGTGTCTTCACTGAGCCACTCCATATTTTTATTTATTTTTTCTTTTGTTAGCAAGCAGAGTTGGGCTAAAACATGTTGTTTTGCTTTCTGCCTATGTCTGTTGGAGTGATTCCCTCTCTTTCTGTGCTGTCTGCCATAATATTAACTGTTTTATAATTTATTAAAAGATATATATACTATCATTTCTGCATTTTAATACACAAATTAGATACCATTCCCATTTATAAAGATGTCGTGAGGCACTCTGCTAGTGCTATATCGCATCTCTCTCCAAGAAAAGCTTAGCCACTTCATAGATGATAAAATCTATTCATGCTTATGAGACCACAGAGCAGCTTGCAATCAGCAGCAGTTGCAAACTCCTTTTAATCAAGGGACTGGCCAATTTGATCAAACATGCCTGGCACCAAATACAGCTTTCTTTTAGTGAGCGGGTAAGATATCCTCCCACTCCCTCATTGGACAGTCAAGTCATATTTCTAAAGATCACTTAAACCAATGGGGACATGCCAGCTGTGTTAAAAACTTCAGAAAAAGCACTTTCATAAATAGGCTGATATTTTGTTTTCCAATGATGGGTAAGCTATAAAATGGTGAAAGTGGTATCATCTCTTAGGCCCCTTTTACACTTATTCAGTTGCTCTCAGTTATAACTGAAAGAAAACTGATTTTCAAAGTAATGCCCATGTTTTCCTATGGCACCTTTCACACTTAACGCGTTTTAACTGAAATCTTCTTCCCAATGCACTGCTATGGAAAAAACGCGCACTAACGCACACTAACGCGTACCAACTGATTAAGTGTAAATGGGCCCTTAAAGAGGAACTCCAGTGAAAATAATGTAGTAAAAAAGTGCTTCATTTTTTACCATAATTATGTATAAATGATTTAGTCAGTGTTTGCTCATTGTAAAATCTTTCCTCTCCCAGATTCACATTCTGACATTTATTATATGGTGACATTGTTACTGTGGGCAGGTTATTTAGCTGTTTCTAGCTGCTCTGTCTGTTAGAGACAGCTAATAACAGCTATTTCCTGTCTCTGAACATTGTTACATTGTGGCAGTTTGCCAGCAGTACCGCGGTATTCAGAGCCTCTTGTGGGAGGGGTTTCAGCACAAAATCAGTCACACAGCGCCCCCTAATGGTCTGTTTGTGAAAATCATTGTCTTTCTCATGTAAAATGGGGTATCAGCTACTGATTGGGAAAAAGTTCAATTCTTGGTTGGAGTTTCTCTTTAACTAACCTGGGGAGGCAGGCTGCCCCAAAACTACCTATACTGGGGAGGTGGGAGCTACCTAATACTGGGGGCTCATTTGGCAGGAAAGTCCAAAATCTGTCACATCTGTCAGATTTCTACTACCTACTGTAAATGACAGCAACATAGGAGAAAAGTATTTTTTTATGGCTCATTTTACTGTGGACAAAATGTACCTATTTATGTTTGCACTTATTTTAAAATTTTACAATTTTTCGCCATAGTGCCCCTTTAAAGTGAATGTTTACCGTTTTTAAAAACAAAAAGTCAGATACTCACCTAAGGAGAGGGAAGGCTCGGTCCTAATGAGCCTTTCCTCTCCTCTCCCGGTGCCCGGTCCCGCGCAGGATCCCCCGTGGCAGTATTCGACCAGGTCGGTCAAATACTGCCACTTCCGCATGCCGAAGGGAGCTTTCGGAAGGTTTCGGGAGCACTCGGGCTCCCGAGGACGCGGCCGCTCCATACTACGCATGCGCGAGCTCCCTCTATGACGCGCGACCGCGTACGTAGTATGGAGCGGCCCGTCTTCGGAAGCCCGAGTGCTCCCGAAGACCTCCAAAGTCCCTGCGGCGGCGGACGCGAGCGGGGGAGCCAGCGCACCACCGAGGGCACCGGGAGAGGAGAGGGAAGGCTCATTAGGACCGAGCCTTCCCTCACCTTAGGTGAGTATCTGACTTTTTGTTTTTAGAAACGGTACCCATTGGCTTTAAGGAGTGAAAAGGACTAGTGCATGAGATGAGTTGCCAAGTCGGTATGTAGAAGGAATGCAAGTGTGTTAGTTGGTAAGCTAGAGAGCAGTGTATTATACAGTAAATGGAGATGTCACTGCAAGAAGAAGTCACTTTAGATTTTGTCAGTTTTATCAGCAAGTTCTTTAGCTGATAAGCAGGAAAAAGGTGAAGGAAGTGTAGGGCAGAGGAAAGTTTAAAATGATAAATAAACACTTACTTCAGATTGGTTGACTGCAAAGATATTAGGGAAGATATGAAGAAAGAGAAATAAGTCTGACAGTGCATTTCTAAAGTTGTTCAGAACCTTTTTGTAAAACAGGAATTTAACAACTGACGTGATAAATTGGTGGAAATTGTTGAGGGGCAAGTGTCCACGACTGATGTGCCACAAAATATGTAGCTCCAGTGTCAGTGTATGAAGATGATGTGAACAGAGGTTCCAGGGCATCACCGAGAGTGCTGGTCTTGGCTGGGATAGTTTCAGTGAATACTGTAAATTAAGCTACCCGCTATAATTTAGAAAAAACAAAGGGGGGTTTTCAGAGACACATGAATACCAAATCAAGCATATGACCATCAGTGTGTATTGGGGCAGCAGACCACTGGAAAGACCATAGGAGGAAGATAGAGAGGTTTGACTGAAGCAGAATGGTTAGTGTCAATAGGGATATTAAAGTCACCCATGATGATTGTTGGGATTTCAGGTGGTTTCCATCACCCACAGAATATCCTCTTTCAAAAAATATTCTCTGCCACCATCATACAGGCTATGCTTTACTTCATTCCACAAACTATCCTTGACATTATCCTTTTCCACATCCTATGGTCCTGCATAACCTGGTGACTGCACAGTGCAGTAGGCTGCTGCCTGTCTATAGAAGCTCCACATCAAAAAACATATTCAAGTTGCTCTTGTTTGAGACTTGGAATGACACTGTCCTAAACCCAAGAGCACTTCAACAACCCCTAAGATGATCATCTTCATCATTCTGAGGCCATGTGTCTTTATTCTTCCTCTACTGTGCTAGAAGGAAAACCCATTTCAGAGCTTCCCCATCCCCCATACAACACAGCAACATCCTGTTTTGCTAATAAAAAACACAATCCTGTCTCATTTTCTCCAGGAATGTGTGTGGAATCCAATTCCACATCTGCCAGAGACTGCCAGCCCCCCCCATGCCGTGTACATCTGCTTTTTATAGTATGCACATCTATAGAATACATGGCTAAACAACATTCTAAGGCCAATCACAACAAAGAGAAACTGGCAGAGTAGGAATTAATTAATACAAAAAAAAAATCATGTGACTAGATAGTTTTTGCATAGGAAAATGTCTTTACAGCAAGTCTTCCAAGAAACTGTTTAGCAAAATAGCATTGCTTGCTGGGGTTTATCTTGCAGCTTTGGTGGCAAATCATTTTTTTTTCTCTTTACAAACATCCATGCTTCCTGGCCAGGGGTTTTAATTATTTATCAAAACGCTGATATCACTGAGAAAGAGTGGCATCATTGTTTGTTTTGTTTTCCTTTATTTATAATAACAAATTGGGTAACAGTTGCCTTTAAAATAAAAGATAAAAAGGGATACATTGAAGGAGCATAAATAAGGAGATGCAAAACAGCCACTGTATCATCCCTATACAGTCAAGTTGACCTTCACTGCCTTTTAGGTACTCATTCCCATTTATGTCGTCAATATTTCACTCAGACAGGTGTTCTGTTTTATTCGAAAAGAGAACCAAAAGCATCAAAGTTAAAGTACAGTAATAATAGTGAACATATTTTATGCCATTACCGATTAGCCACTGTTCAGCTAGTAGGATGATGATTTGCAGTAAATCTTGGGGGCACACAAAGCTACCTATACTATTATTTGGGGGGACTTCACATGGATACCTAATACTGCTGTCAGGGCAGTACATATTGCTACATTGCACCTTTTGGCATAATGGCTACTCAACAGTGATGTAGTGATGTCTGGGGGACATATATGGCTACCTAATACAAATATATATATATATATATATATATATATATATATATATATATATATATATATATATATATATATATATATATATAGGCACAACAACCTAATACTCTTATCTACGGGCACACATGGATATGGGGGCACCTGGCTTTATAATTATTTTTCTAGGGGCACTTTGCAGCCATGTTGTTAGCTGAGGCCTTGTGCCCACTGTACCCATGCATGGCACCTACTTTGCTCAGATACACTGCTGTTCCAATTCATAAATACTGCATGGGAAAGCGCTGCATTGCAATAACACACTGAACCATAAGTGTGTCCATCTGACATGGCCGTCTATGCCCTTCTGATGTCCTTGTGCATCACACACTATATGTGTTGTCAATATATCTGCACAGGAATGGTTATTGTAGTTATATTATTATTGTACAGTTAATAGTGTGAATTATCAAGTTCCTATATCTTTTTGTTTGAGCATTGTGTTGCACTGCATGTGTTAGGAAGGGGGCCCAGAGGTCTGTAGCTACGCCACTGCTGTCAACAAAGGGTAACGTTTTGTCAAGATACATCTTGTCAATAGCAGTCAAAGGATTAACAGCTAAGCACAAACATGCAGTATGAGTCCAAAAGAAAAATGTAAACTATCACAGACTGCAATCTTCTCACACAGTTGTTTATATGCCCCATATTTTTGCAGCCTGAATGGCATGATGAGGTTCAAAGAGCAGCAATCCTTTAACAGACCTTTGTAGGCAACTCTTTCATCTGCTCGCTTTTCTATTAATAACCAAAATTTTAACACCAGAAACCTTATTTGACACTAAAAGGTAACAATTAGGCACTCTATTTAATGAGCTCTTAGGTGCTTTATTTAGAACTGTTCCTAAAGTTGGCCTGGAAGTTGGACTCTGAAAGGTCTGTTTAACCAGATGTGCCCTCAGTATTAGGTAGCCTTCCCTAACCAGTTTAGGTAGCCAGATGTAACCTCAGCATTAGGTATTCTTCCTACCTAATGCTGGGGTTACATCCATACTCTGCTTGTGACTTTGCAATTGTGTGTGGGGGGTGTATTTGAGGGGGGCAGCAGCACGTCCTCAGGGCTCTGTGCCCAAAAGCTAGTGCCTCGGGAGCCTTGGCTCCTTAAGGCTCATACACACGTTCAACTTAATGCACAACCAACCACACAACATGACTAACTGCACAAGTTGCTTACCTGACAAGTACATACACACGCCAACTAAACAACCAACTCCCTTAAATACTGTGCATGCATGCTAAGGCCACATACACACATCAGACCATAGTCTTTGGAAAATGAAAGATCACAGACCAATCTTACCCCCTTCCATGTAGTATGAGAGCCATACCTTCACAGTCATTTCTATGGAGCTGAACTCCCCATCAGACAGAAATCTTTGCAAGATGCTGCACAGAAAGATGCTGTAGACATTCAAAAGATCAGTATCTGCAAAAGATCTGTTCCTACAAAAGATCCGTTCCTGCAAAATGCATTCATATTCTATGATATCTGCAGATCCTCATACACACCTTGTTTTAACAGACATTCATCTGCTGATCAGATCCAACAGGATGGATTTTCAGATCTGCAGATGATTGTCTGATCTGCAGATAAATGTCAGTTAAACAAGGTGTGTATGATGATCTGCAGATCTCCTAGACTATGAATGCAATTTGCAGGAACAGATCTTTTGCAGATACTGATCTTTTGTGTCTGTATAGCATCTTTGTGTGCAGCATCTTGCAAAGATTTCTGTCTGATGGGGAGTTCAGCTCCATAGAATAGACTGTGTAGGTATGGCTCTCATACTACATGGAAGGGGGTAAAATTGGTCTGTGATCTTTCATTTTCCAAAGACTATGGTCTGATGTGTGTATGTGGCCTAAATGACAAACTTCACATCATATCCACATTCAAAAACTATAAATCTGTTCACAAGACTTGTACACACATTCCAACCTGCCTGATAGTTGGGCAGTTTGATCCAATGGTTGGATCTGGCAAACAACCTGTTATCAGTTGGTCATCTGGTTGTTAGTCAGCTGTACACACACCCAACTTCCAACAGACAAGTTTGGAAGATAGTTACGCTAGGTCCCTGGTTAGAATCCCAGCCAGGGCACTATCTGCACTGAGTTTGTATGTTCTCTCAGTGTCTGTGTGAGTTTCCTCCAGGCACTCCAGTTCCTCCCACATCTCAAAAGCATACAATTCAGTTAATTGGCTTCCCCTGTAGTTGTGCCAGACTACAATACATACATACATAGACAAATGACCATGGTAGGGATTAGAATGTGAGCCCCTCAGGACAGTTAAGTGACAAGACAATATACTTTGTACAGCGCTGCGGAAAATGTCAACACTATATAAATACCGAATAATGATAATAATATCTATACAAAAGTGTGCATTGGGGGATTACCATTGATCTGTTATCATTTTGATGTGACTTAGCTTTCAGTCTCCTCTAGGAAGGTTACCCTTGTAACCTTGGCTCATTACCCTTGTAATTAGTCAATCAGGTGTGTGTATTGTTTCCAAACCTGCACATTTGATACAATATGTATTTGAAATGACCAAATTAAATGGGGCAATTTCTCCTCGCTGCTTTGGTTACCACAATTGTCCAGTAGTGTTGATAAAAAATCTGTGACTTTTACTATAGTGAGTAGTATAGTGAGTCTTTTTCCATAAGACAAGACCAGCTGCTCATTCAAGGATGATTGTACCTGAAGACCATTGACTAATCTATGTATATAGACAGGCTGTTCAGTGTGCAGAAGCATTATTCTGTAGGCTCCTGATGCATGTCACGTGACATCGGGAGTCTACAGAGAGATATTGCTGCACAGTAAGGGCTGGAACCCACAGGAGCGCTTTTGGCAGCGTTTTGGCAGCACTGCGATATGCTAGCAGTTTGCCAAAACGCTGGGCTAATGTTAATGGATGGGGCAACTTCCACAGGAGCGTTTGCGTTTCTCAGAAACGCAAACGCAGGACCTGCAGCATTTTGGGAGCGTTAGCGCTTCAATGTAAAGTATTGAACCGCTAGCGGAAACGCTCAGCAAAACCTAAACTGAGCGGTTTTGCTAGCGTTTTGCGGTTCAGCACACTGTAACAAAATGAAAAATAATTAACAGGACCAATCAGGATAAAAACGCAAAACGCAAAACGCTAGGCACCCGCTGGGGAAAAAAATACAATGTTGCAAAACACGACCAAAAACGCGCATGAATCCGCTTGCAAACCGCTCAGACAAAACGCTACCGGTTGCGTTTGCGGTTTTCAGTGGGTTCCAGGCCTTATAGGTTGCAGTGAAGTAGAGGAGCGGGCCTTGCACTGTAGTAGATATTTGTGCTCTTCTGTGCTCCCTGCTGTTCAGATGGGGGGAGAGGCAGGCCCACCTGCAATGGAACGGGTTAGAGTTGTCACCCCCTCGATTTTGGTGACTGAATCATATGACTCAAGTGACTTCATGGTATAGCCAGTCCTGTATATAGATGATGGAAAGAGCAGTAGCCTCCAGTGATAAAGAATATTTAATAAGCGATTTGTAGTGCGGTTCAGTAAGCCAGCACCTATTCAGTAGGAGACATTGGGCAAGATTCCCTAACACTGCTACTGCCTATAGAGCACATCCTAGTGGCTGCAGCTCTGGCTCTTTGAGTCTGCCAGGAGAAAAGCATGATATAAATGTTCTTTGTCTTGTTTAGTAGTGGAAGGAACAGAGCCACCAGCAACACAAATTATTTTAGGAGTGCAGAGTACTCTACTTGTGTAAATTCTTTATTTTCTTGTGATTCTACAGTGGTGTGGTCATCTGACTGCATCCTACATTCATTTTGTGCTGTTGGCATTTAAATGGCACATGAAATACTTTGTAGCTGCATGTGACCTTCAGCTTGTTCTTATGGGGCTATATAGTATGTTCTTCTGAATAGAAAGTATTATAGAGGTAGCTAAGTGCTTATAAACATTATTTCCTCTTGCTTACTTTCAGGCATTACGAAAATGACATTGCACTTCCTTTAAAGGTGCCTGTAGCTTTATTTATTTTAATTTTTTCCCCCAACCATCATATCATTATTATTTTTCTAAACCCAACTTAAGGTTCAGATATTTCTGATTATCATTTTAACTTCCCTGGCAGTTTGATTATTTCCAGATTTTAGGGTCGAAAAGCAGTGCAATTTAGCATGCTTGTAGACCCTAAAATAAGGGAAAAAATCACACCGCAGAGAGATGTGCAGCAGCCCAGCCTTCCTGGGATCCAGCGCTGCAATTCTCACTCTGTCCTCTGGATGGTGCTTTAACCCTATAGTGACATCGCCGTCAGTCGTCATAACATGGTGAGCTCACCAGAGGGATGCAGAGCCTCCGAAGACAGGAAGAGGTATGGCTGCTGCCATATGGATCCTGGAAGATATGAGTTAAAACGCCCACTGCGCTCTGCACAAGCCTTCTTGAGGCTACCCCGGGTCATGTTCCGGATTACCACTCTTGGCTGCTTTTTTTCCACTCTGAGTATGAGGTCTGGAACCCTGAGTATGAGGTCTAGAAAGCGCAAAATGCAATCGCTAGAGATTTTTGATAGCATTTTGCAAGTGATTTTTGGGAGCAATTTCCCTGCTCCTATACAATTCATTAGAATGGAAACGCTCCCAAAATGCTGCATGTCCTGTGATTGCAATTTCCTTAATCGCAATAGCTCTAGTGGAATCTTTTAAATCCATTAACATTGGCAGAGAACATGCTAGCAATTGAAAGCGCTCCCTAAAGGTTAATTAAAAAAAAACGCTCTAGTGGGTTCTAGGCCTGACTCTGGTATAAAGAGCAGCCATATCCGCATGCAGTAAAAATCTGTTATTTTTTCAGCTCCCTCACAGAGATATAATTAATTTAATTTTCAGGAGAGCAGCCTGCATTCGACTGCTAGTCGGAGTGCCTCCTCTACCTACAGTACATCCGGAAAGTATTCACAGCACATCACTTTTTCCACATTTTGTTATGTTACAACCTTATTCCATAATGGATTAAATTATTTTTTTTCCTCAGAATTCTACACACAGCATCCCATAATGACAACGTGAAAAAAGTTTACTTGAGGTTTTGGAAAACGTGCTAAAAATAAAAAAAATTGAGAAAGCACATGTACATAAGTATTCACAGCTTTTGCCATGAAGCACAAAACTGAGCACAAGTGCATTCTATTACCCCTGATCATCCTTGAGATGTTTCCGCAGCTTAAAGGGAACCTTAACTGAGAGGGATATGGATGTTTCACGTATTCATGTATTTACAGTGTAGTTCGGACTAGCCGCCAGGAGCTCAATGCAGAGTAAAGCGCACAGTGGGCGCTTTTACTCGCCTCCCGGGGGATCCAGACATCGGTAGCCATTCTTCTTCCTGTCCTCCGAGACTCTGAATCACTCTGGTGAGATCGCCGTCATCGATCTTACTACAGAGTTACAGCGCCACCCAGAGATAAAATTGAAGCACTGGAGCGCAGGGAGGTGAGTGAGAGCAGGGACTGCTGCAGATACTCTGGCGGCATGATTGTTTCCTGATTTTATGGTCTGAAACATTTACAAAAAGACCCTAAAATCCGGAAATAATCATACCCCAGGGAGGTTAAAGGCAATTCTACCTCAGTATAAAAAACTGTAAAAGATATCATAATTGTACAAGTAATTTGTTATGGAATACCATTAAATGTTATCTTTTAATTCCAGTCAGCGGCTGCTATAATTTTGAAAGAAACTTCCTGGAAACCATGGCTACCATGTATACTTTATGTTAAGAAAATACTATCTTATTTGTCCCACTGGTTCACAGGTCAGCACAAAGCAGGAGGTTTGATTAGTGGCATTGCACCCCTACAGTTTTGCAGGGTTAAGTGTAATGACACAATTACTTTGTACAGCTCCATGGCATGTATTGGCGATTTATAAAGCAATAATAATAATCATTCCACAGAGAAGTGGGACCCCCCATTTATGCTGGGATGCTGTCTCTGTATACTCTGCAGTTCATATCACTCCCGTCTTAATACCAGTTGAAACTTATGCAAGTCAACTTTCCTAGTTAAACACATATAACTTTAAAACACAGCCTGGGATAGACCAGCATAAATAAGGTATGTCTGTGTAATACAGCTTGGTAAAATACCTCAAACATGTAGAGATGGCTTAATGAGGATTGTTGATGTTTTTTATTTAGGTAAATGGGATTTTGTCAGCTTGAGTATAAAGGTGCCCGTTAACGGTACAATAGTTCCCTAAATGCAATCTTTCGATGTAATTTGAACAATTGTAACTAATTGGAAGGCAATTACTGATTGCTCACATTTACTGAACGATTCTTTCTTCAAATTCGATCATAAAATCCAACTTCAGGAAAGATTTTATCCTATTTAGTAATCGACCAAAAAATCGTTCCTCATCGATTGCCTTCATTTTTTTTTTTTTTTTTTTTTCTTTTTTTGCCTCAGAATGTTCATTTGCTCAACTAATGAGTACATCACTTCATAGCTATGCTCCCGAGTTGAGCTGAACTTTCATCATTAATTGGCGTTTTTAAATACATAATTGATTCCATTTACTAATAAACATTCTGGGCATACAAAAAAAAATACCTTCATTCGCACTCAACCGCAACCCCATAGCATTCCATACATACTCCCATATATCCATCATCCATTCTCCAGTCGTACAGCCCTGTGTACCCTTCCCGCCCCGCCCCACTTGTCCTATTCAATAATCTCCAGCCATGCTACTCTCCACCTATCCTGGATTCTGCTATCGGTGCCCTCGTCTTCCTCCCACCCCTCTAATTCCAGGAACTGTCCCATCTCCATGATCCACTCCCTTAGAGTCGGGACGCTTGGACTCCTCCAGTTGCAAGCTATTAATTTTTTTGCCACAATTACAGCTGGTAGCATCCAACTGCCTTTATCTTCGGGACCAAAGATGATCGTTGATTCTGTAAGTTTACCCCTTATGCTATGCTTTCTACCACAGAAAAACTCTATGTCCAACCAAAATTTCTGTATCATAGGGCAGGTCCACCACATATGCTTCAGATCGCCCCTGTTGCTGTGGCATCTCCAACATACATCATCTTGATTTGCTCCCATCTTCGCTTTCCGAGCTGGGGAGATATACCATCTTGCTAACAATTTGTAGTTAATCAACTGAAACCCGGGGTTGTGTGTTAACCAGATGTTTTGAAATATTCTATCCCAGTCTAGGGCAGGTGGGGAGTCCAACTCCTTTATCCATTTACTACAGAAAGGGGGGAGAGGAGAGTCCAAATGCTGGCTTAAAAAAGTATATAGATGGGAAATAGATTTTTCCTTCTTTGTAGCATTGGAAAAGCACTTTTCAAAAAAGTTTTGTTGTTTTCTGATCTTTCCCTTTACTTTGTCGAGAAAGCTTAATAATTGGCAATCTTTTAAATTTTTTTCTTTCTTTTTGCCTTTCTCTAAATCCCATAATTTGAAATCAAAAATTTCGGATAACGTTATCGTCGGGATGAACAAGGAGTCCTTAAACCAATAATTATGCAGTCCAGGTCCAAAGTCTGGGTTATTTCCCAACGTCGTCAGTGGTGGAATTTCTTTTCTGTAGTCCCATTCTAATAGTTCCAGAAAGGATTGAAGAGTGGGGGTTAGAAGAGGGTGTGATGTTCCTTGTACAACCTTCCTAACCGTTTTGGGATGCCATGATTCTATCAGGGAAAAGTCTATAATTTCTCTCTCATATCTGGACCAGAATTTTTGGTGAGAGGCTATCCTAATGTCCAACAGCCTGTCTAAATGTATACTCTTATAGTAATATTGAACATTAGGAACCCCCATTCCACCCATATCCTTGGAGCGACAAATCGTTCGAAATGCTATTCTATGTTTGTTCTTTCGCCAGATAAAATCCCCAAAAACTCTATCCCACTTTACGAACCAGGATTTAGGGACAGCTATCGGGAGATTCTGCATAACAAAATTAATTTTGGGAAGAACTTTCATTTTTATGAAGTTAATTCTGCCGATGACATTCAGCGGAGATCTTTCCATTGCATTTAAAAGATGTATACCTTCATTCTGAATAGCTACATAATTTTCTTTAAAAAGATCATTGCTATTTTTACAGATATTAATCCCCAAATATTTAATTTTTTGATCTGTGTAATTAAAATTATACTTATTTTTAATCTCTTCTAATAAACCCTGGTCACAACCCAAATTTAACAAAATTGACTTCTCATTATTTATCTTAAAGTTTGAGACCTTACAAAAATCCTCTAAAACTTTATAAACCTTATCTAGTGAAAGTTGAGGGTTGCTTAGGGTTAGCAGTAAATCATCCGCGTAAGCCAAAATCTTATTTTCATAATCCCCTATTTTCCAACCTGATACCTCCGTATCCTTCTGTATAGACAAGATCAAAATCTCCATACATAGATTAAACAATAGAGGAGAGAGGGGACAACCCTGTCTAACTCCATTGTTTATTGTAAATGGCCTTGACATTAGCCCATTAATCTTCACCCTAGCCTCTTGATTTTGGTATAATCCCTTAATTCTGTCGATAACAATTTCCCCGAAGCCATACGATCTTAGTGCTGCATAAATAAAAGGCCTGGCTATTCGGTCGAAAGCCTTTTCGGCATCGATTGTTAACATAACCGCTTGGTCTTTATTACATTTAGCTTTGAATTGAAAATTAATTGCTGCAAAGATATTATCTCGCATGTAATGGCCTTTTCTAAAACCGGCCTGTTCTTTACCTAATATGTTGTCCAATATTTTTTCCATTCTTCGTGTAAGTATTTTCGCGTAAATCTTCACATCGGTGTTAATCACTGAGATTGGCCTATAACTTGAGCAGCTTTCTAAATTTTTCCCCTCCTTCGGGATTACTGTGATTGTCGCTAAATTTCCAGTACTTGTAAAAGGTTCTTTACCATTATATTCGTTCATCACTTTACATAGCCTTGGAATTATTTTATCATCAAAACATCTATAAAAATCAGCTCCAAAGCCGTCTGGGCCTGGGCTTTTTTGGCTTTGCAGAGTATAGATTACATCTTTGATTTCTTTTTCGGAAATTGGGGCCTCAAGTTCCTCCTTTTCCTCAGCCCCCAACTGGGGGAGTTTCAGTAAATGGAAGTAATTCGTCAATTGATCCGGGGTCGTATCTATTCTGAGATTAAACAAATCTCCGTAATAGCTGGCAAAAACATTTCCTATACTGCTACTGTCAAAGCTTAGCTCACCTTTACTATCGCGAATTTTCTCTATATAATTGCGCTCCCTCTTTTTTTCTGTTAAATTTGCCATAACTTTCCCCGGTTTATTAATATTAATCACGTAATCTTTTTTCAGCCGCTTGAACTGATTGCGGCACTGGGAGTTTAGCAAGGTGTTCAACTCTTGTCTGATACCGACAAGTTTTATAAAATTCGCTTCTATGGGAGAAGATTTATGGACCTTTTCGGCTTCTCCTAGAGCTAACATCAAATTATCCAATTTCTTTTTTTTTTCGAATTTAACTCTACCTGCCTGTGCCATTAGAGCACCCCTCATAACATATTTGAAACATTCCCATAGGGTACGAGAGGACGTAACGGAGTTTACATTCTCTTTAAAATAGAAGTCAATTTGGTCCTCTATCGTCTTTTTAACCCCAGGTTCTTTTAATAGAAGCCCATTTAAGGTCCAAATATTTTCTTTCTTAAGTCTGTCGTTCCATTTAATAGTAATAATAACCGGGGCATGATCGGAATAGGTGATACAGCCAATCTTCACATCAATTATATCGAGTAGATATACCTGTTCCATTAGGAAAAAGTCCAACCTAGAGTAGGTGTTATGCACCGGTGAGTAAAACGTGAAATCCAACGTGTCTTGATTATAAATTCTCCATACATCGACCAGCTTCTTATACCTGAGTTTGTCCATTAACCTCTTTATTTGTTTCTTTCCAATACTAGATTTTTTTTTGGAAGAGTCTTTTTCCGGATCTAATACTATGTTAAAGTCACCTCCTATTACTAATCTACCTTTTTTTAACTCCCAAACCATATCTAGGTGTTTTCTAATAAATTGGCTTTGTCCTTTGTTAGGAGCATATATATTTACTAACGTGGTTAATTGATTGTCCAATTTACCTACTACCATTAAAAATCTTGCATCATCATCCCTTTTTATTAATTCAATCTCGAAATTTACTTTGGAGGATAGCACAATTGCTACCCCCCTTGATTTGCCCGCAATTTTAGAGTTAAGAATCCATTGATTATATTTTTTGTAATATTTTCCCGGGTTGAACCCTCCCCTAAAATGGGTCTCTTGAAGAAAAGCTATGTCAATTTTATTATTGCTAAGTTCGCTTATAATCCTGCCTCTTTTATTACCAGAATTTGCACCTTTAACATTGATTGTTTCAATTCTTATGTACTTCATCAACCTTTATTGTAATAGTTAAAACAAACACCTCCAACATGAAAGCCTATGCCATACCAGGCGGGAATTACGGTTAGGGTCCAGGGCTTTGTGTACAAACTAACCTCTCTATATTCTACAATCCATTCATATCTACAGATCCTACACAGCATCCATTCGTCCCTTTTTTTCCCCTTTTTGATCCTTTGTTTACAGTTCCACCCGATCGCTAGACTGCGAACCGTTAGTGGAATAAGTCCCATGGACTCCCTCAACCAAACTGAACCCTCAGTTGATTAGGAAAATCCTGCCTTAGGAATTGGGTCCTCCACCTCCCCCCTCCCCCGCCTCCCAACCATCTATCTCCACCTTTGGTAAGTTAAAATTGGCCAGGAGTGGCGCGATCGGGTCCCCATCCTTTAGCGTAAATGATTTGTTGGCTATAGTTACAGTCAGTGATAGGGGAAAACCCCATCGATAAATTCCGCCCTTTTCTTTAACACTGGCCAGTATAGGTTTCAGCATCCTTCGTCTCAAAATCGTTCTTCTCGATAAATCATTAAAAAGCTCAATCTTATGCCCTTTAAAGTCGAAGTCACCAATTTCCTTTGCCTTCCTCAAAATACCTTCCTTTTGGCTGAAGGAATGCACATTACACAACACATCTATCACGTTACCCTTGTCAGAAGCTCTAGCTTTGCCGATTTTATGAACACGATCCAACTCTATTGCATCGGAGGCATTTTCTCCTAGCAGATCTTTGAAAATCTGTACAGCTGTAGGCAGTAGTTCCCTGTTCCCTAAGTCCGCTGGGAGGCCTCGAATTTTTATATTATTTCTCCGGCTCCTATTTTCTAAGTCGTCGATTTTAGTTGCCACCGAATCCAATTGCCTTTGTTGACTAGTTAGGGTTTTTCCTTGTACCTCATTTTTTTTTTTATTCATTTCTACTTTAGCTTCTAACGAATCTATTCTTGAGGACAAGTTGACTATAGCTTCCTGCAGCGGTTTAATCTCCTCTGCAATCGTATTTTTAATTGTGTTTTGAATTGTATTGACCATAATTTCTTGCCAGGACGCAGAGGCCTCTTTGAACCAATTTTTTAACTGCATATCGACCTCCTCTCTAGTGGCAAAGATATGTCGATCATTTCCTAAACCTGCTTGGGTCTTTGCACCTGTCCCCTCGCAGTATTCCGCTATCTTTTTATAGTGTGATGAGATGTCTGTGGGGGTAATAGAGCCAGCTGCTTGTGCTGACAGTGACATTTGTCTTTGTGGCGTTCCTAAACCCTTTGGGGTGGACTCTTGGTGTTGCTTCTTATTCTCTGTTGCCATCCCCGATTGTTGTGATTGGGGATTAGGTATAAAACCGTAGTTGCTTAGTTCTTTATTATTTTTGGCAATAGAGCTTTTTACTCTATATCTCGTTGCAGTGGCCATACAAAACGCTCCTAAAATAACCCCTCCACTATGCCACCGCTATGAAGTGGGTATCTAGTGGCTCCTATGCCTCTATTATATTTAAACATTAAACCTTTGAGGGCAGAAAAGAGTATAAAGGATCCCAAGAGAGTCAGAGAAAAACAGAGGGCACCGACCAGCACTTTACTCAAACAGAGTAAACAGAGAACACCACCCTCCCCGATTCTCAAGTACTCTCTAGTTCTCAGCGTTGGGTTCTCAATGAAATCATGCAGACGGCCAGCTCAAGCAAGTGTACATGCGACCAAAGGGAACACACATCCAGCATACAAAAAGAAACAATGCACAGATGCTCGACTCCAACCCTCTAGCTCCCTAGTGGGGATGTACCGCCCTGACCCCGCTAGATGCCTGCCCCACGCCAGCCAATGTCAGCCAAACACCCACCAAAACATCCGCCAGGCGCCCTCACCCGCTGGCTCTCACTGGCAGCCAGCCTCCGTCCACCTGCCGCGTAACTTGGCCACAGCACAGCCCATGCCTCTCGCACGTCACATTACACACTGGAAAAATACAATACAAAATGCAACCAAGGTGTAAAAAAAACTAATTGCGTTAATTTCAGCAAATTTTAGCAAACTTTAGCAAATATGAGTGCAAATATGAGTGCAGAAGTGCACTAATCTGTACTTAGCTTTAGTATCTCTCTAGCGTCGCTTAGACCCAGGCCCTCAGGCTGCAGGCTGGAGCTCACATCGCAGGCTGGAACTCAGACCACCGAACATGAGAGCAATCGGGGCAGACCAGGCAATCCAGGTAGCCCGTCTGCAACAGAGGAAGACGGAGAGAGAAGGAGAGGACGGAGAGCGGAGGTGGAGGCAGTGGAGGCAAAATCTGTGTACGTGCACGGGGAGGGAGGGAGGGAACCCTGCAACGTCTTGCAGAGCTTTTGCAAAAGCTGATCTGATCTGGGCTGATCTGGGCTGCTCTGCTGTAGATATGACGGCAATGTACGGCAATGTATGCGCTGTGGAGGGACCCAGCGGAGATGTGGACACAGCGGAGATGTGGCGGAGATGTAGTGGCAATGTGCACGCCCACCGTGCGCTCTCAGTGAAGAAATATGCGAGGGGGATATACAGGGCAGAACATGCCGATGTAGGGGATAATGGCCAGGATATGGCAGGGATATAACAGCTACCACTACAGCCACATGTACGCAGCAGAGTACAGAGGGATACCGCCAGGGATACTGCCAGAGTACAGAGTACAGAGGTGTGTCGGTGATATGCCGGCGATATACTGGATATGCTGGATACAGCGGATACCGCGAGTACAGCAGATACAGCGGGTCAGCAGCCCGCAAGCAAGCGACCCACTCGCTCTATAAGCGGCGACAGGGAGTCCCGCAGGTCGATTGCCTTCATAAACCGTGAATTTTCTATACAATTGAATCGTAAAAATTGCATCGAAAGATCGTATTTGGTGAAATAATTGTACTGTAAATGGGCACCTTTATAGTTGATTTGATGTCTGTGTTATAATACACAATTGTTTCCTGGGAAACAAATGCTCTTTTTACCATCCAAGGCCTTTGTCAGTGCCCTGACCCAGTAAATTGCCTCCGCTCTGGTTTCTAGTATCGCAGCTAAACACAAGACATAAAGGGCTTTTATTCCTGACGCTATTGCAGGAAGCTGTTCAAATATTTATAAACAAAAGCTTCTTTCCCACATGCAAATACTTAGCAGAATATTTGTAAACAGGGCACCATGTTCCTTGTTACACAGCAAAACGTCCATCTGCATATGGCCATTGTGGGTTCCCAGATGTCACAGATCTACCCTGCTATAGAGGTTTATGCATGTAGCTAAAGTGCATTATGTGTGAGGCCATCCTGAACTTGTGTCTTGTGACACTGCACACAGTTATTTCACTACCTCTTTTCTGTCTAATTGCACACACAATTTTCTGTGCAGTTGATTGCCACGTTTGTATTGTGCTCATACTTCCCTCACCATGTTTTACAGACTATTAAAGGCGCTGAGGTGAATCGCCATCCCTAAGATGTTGCATTTGGTGATTTTCAGACCTAAAGTAACCACATGGTTTTATGCTGCCTAACCACAAAGTGGGAAATCACCTACAGTAAACTGATGATGATGAGGATGATAATAATAATAATAATAATAATAATAATACAAAATTAAAATGACTATAATAAATAAGGGCCCATCATATAGTTAAATGGTACTTTTTATTATAGGTAAAAAAATAAAAAAAAAACACAATCCACAAACATGAACCAAATTAAATTTATTAAAATTAACCAAATCAAAACCAACCAAATAAACAAGTAAACTGCCCTGAAACCACTTCAGACCTCGTTCACGTTAGGCAATGCAGATGGTTGTGTGTTTGGAACACAACTCACGCAATCACCAGCCATCTGTATTACTGTGCATTGCGCTGCTGATCCCATTCGTTACAGTGAATGTGATCAGCACTGCTCCTTGAAGAAAATGCATGCAGCAGTGTGATAGACAGCACTTCTGACGTTCAGACTATATGTGCTATGTACTTCTGACATTTAGATCTGAACACACCATGTTGTCAGAACCCGAGCTCTGCATAAGGTGCAATATTAATCACGACCATACAGTGCAATAAACTGTGTAGCAACAACAAATCTCAGCAAACACATGTGAAAAAAACAAGAAAATGACAAAACAAGCAAATAAATAAACAATGGTAAATTTGGCCACAAGATGTTTCCACTTTTTTTTTTTCTTCCTGCACGTACTGTTAGTACATAAACAGGAAGTAGTAATTTGATCAATGACCAAGGCATTTTATTGATGCCGATGCTCATTGATCACAGGCACTTAGATCGGTGAATGGGAACTGTATTTACTGATCTGTATACTATCTGGCGGCGATGAGCATGTGAGCAGGAGCGCACACCGTGGCGATCACGGTGGGAGGCGTATGATTTCGCCCCTGGAACAGTCCTCCTGCGGGGCGTAGATATACTGCCACAGATACATTAAGTGGTTAAACTGCTGCTTGGTCACTGGGATTAATATTCAGGAAAGTGGGTGGAGCCTTCAGCAGCCAATTAAAAGTCACCTATTGATTTTCAGGGGGAATATTTAAATTGCTGCTATTCTTACACTGTTAATGCCAGAGGCCTTAAAGGGACACTTAAGTCAAACAAAAAAAAATGAGTTTTACTCACCTGGGGCTTCCAATAGCCCCCTGCAGCTGTCCGGTACCCTCACAGTCTCCCTCCGATCCTCCTGGCCCCGCCAGCAGCCACGTCCTGTTTCGGTGACAGGAGCTGACAAGCTGGGGACGCTAGTGATTCTTCGCGTTCCTGGCCACAATAGCGCCATCTATGCTGCTATAGCATATATCATATAGCAGCATAGAGGGTGCTAATGTGTCTGGGAACGCGAAGAATCACTTGCGTCCCCAGCCTGTCAGCTCCTGTCACCGAAACAGGAAGTGGCTGCCGGCGGGGCCAGGAGGATCGGAGGGAGACAGCGAGGGCACCGGACAGCTGCAGGGGGCTATTGGAAGCCCTAGGTGAGTAAAACTCATTTTTTTTGTTTGACTTAAGTGTCCCTTTAAACCTGGTACAGTCATTGGGTAACTGGGGTTCAAATTAAGTAGAGGGGACAAAGCCACAAACGACCAATGAGATTTGTTTCATTTTAATCTGAAAATTTTACTTATTGATGTCAAAGACCCCAAAGCTCATAAACTCAATCATTGCGTGACTGTGTTTCAAGATTATGACTATAAACGTAGTCATTGCGTGACTGTGTTTCAAGGTTAGAAAAAATGGGCAGAGCCAAAATAAACCCAGTCATCCAATGACCGACTGTAGCAGGTTTGAAGTCTCTGCCATTAACAGTGTAAGAATGGAAGCAGTTTTAACCACTTATTGGATCTGAGGCAGTATATCCCACGCCCCGCGGGAGGACTGTTTTTGTTCCATGGGCATAGACATACGCCTTCCACTGTGATTGCCACTGTGCGCGCTCCTGCAAGCTCCAGTGCACGTTCTCGTCGACACCTAATCGTATACAGATCAGTGAATGGGAACACAGTTCCCATTCACCGATCTAACTGCCTGTGATCAATGACCACCAGCATCAATGAAATACCTTGATCATTGATCAAACGAATGTAACACATACACGTTACTTCCTGTTTGCTTACGAACAGTACGTGCAGGAAGAAAAAGTGTGGAAACATCTTGTGGCCAAATCTACTATTGTTTGTTTATTTGCTTGTTTTGTCTTTTTTTTTTTTTTTTTTTTTTTTTTTTTTACACACGTATTTGCTAAGATTTGTTGCTGCTACACTGTTTATTGCACTGTACGGTCCTGATTAATATTGTACCTTATGCAGAACCCAGGTTCTGACAATCATGGCGTGTTCAGATCTGAACACACTGATGTGTCACTATAGGCTTGATTCACAAAACGGTGCTAACTGTTAGCACGGCTTTTCATGCGCGTTATCGAGTTTTTGCCTGAAAACCCAGGTTTCGGCGAAAAAAACGGTTATCGCGCACAAAAATTTGTGTTTGTGTGTTGATGCAATTTTTTGCGCATTAACGTTCACATGAATTTATCACGCGAATGCAACTGTTGAACGCGAATTTTTGCGCGCGATAACTGTTATCACGCAAAATTTTGTGCAAAGCACTTTTCACAGCGTGCTAACAGTTCGCACCGTTTTGTGAATCAAGCCCTATTAGTTCACCAAGCAATAGCAATAGCCATTATTGATTCATTGTACTATTTATTGGCTTGATATATACTATGTATGTACATGTCCTTCTAAAAAAATTAGCATATTGTGATAAAGTTCATTATTTTCTGTAATGTACGGATAAACATTAGACTTTCATATATTTTAGATTCATTACACACAACTGAAGTAGTCCAAGCCTTTTATTGTTTTAATATTGATGATTTTGGCTTACAGCTCATGAAAACCCACAATTCCTATCTCAAAAAATTTGCATATTTCATCCGACCAATAAAAGAAAAGTGTTTTTAAAACAAAAAAAGTCAACCTTCAAATAATTATGTTCAGTTATGCACTTAATACTTGGTCGGGAATCCTTTTGCAGAAATGACTGCTTCAATGCGGCATGGCATGGAGGCAATCAGCCTGTGGCACTGCTCAGGTGTTATGGAGGCCCAGGATGCTTCGATAGCGGCCTTAAGCTCATCCAGAGTGTTGGGTCTTGCGTCTCTCAACTTCAATCTCTATGGGGTTCAGGACAGGAGAGTTGGCAGGCCAATTGAGCACAGTAATACCATGGTCCGTAAACCATTAACCAGTGGTTTTGGCACTGTGAGCATGTGCTAGGTCGTGCTGAAAAATGAAATCTTCATCTCCATAAAGCTTTTCAGCAGATGGAAGCATGAAGTGCTCCAAAATCTCCTGATAGCTAGCTGCATTGACCCTGCCCTTGATAAAACACAGTGGACCAACACCAGCAGCTGACATGGCACCCCAGACCATCGCTGACTGTGGGTACTTGACACTGGACTTCAGGCATTTTGGCATTTCCCTCTCCCCAGTCTTCCTCCAGACTCTGGCACCTTGATTTCCGAATGACATGCAAAAGTTGCTTTCATCCGAGAAAAGTACTTTGGACCACTGAGCAACAGTCCAGTGCTGCTTCTCTGTAGCCCAGGTCAGGCGCTTCTGCCGCTGTTTCTGGTTCAAAAGTGACTTGATCTGGGGAATGCAGCACCCACCTGTAGCCCATTTCCTGCACACGCCTGTACATGGTGGCTCTGGATGTTTCTATTCCAGACTCAGTCCACTGCTTCCGCAGGTCCCCCAAGGTCTGGAATCGGTCCTTCTCCACAATCTTCCTCAGGGTCCGGTCACTTCTTCTCGTTGTGCAGTGTTTTCTGCCACACTTTTTCCTTCCCACAGACTTCCCACTGAGGTGCCTTGATACAGCACTCTGGGAACAGCCTATTCGTTCAGAAATTTCTTTCTGTGTCTTACCCTCTTGCTTGAGGGTGTCAATGATGGCCTTCTGGACAGCAGTCAGGTCGGCAGTCTTACCCATGATTGCGGTTTTGAGTAATGAACCAGGCTGGGAGTTTTTAAAAGCCTCAGGAATCTTTTGCAGGTGTTTAGAGTTAATTAGTTGATTCAGATTCAGATGATTAGGTTAATAGCTCGTTTAGAGAACCTTTTCATGATATGCTAATTTTTTGAGATAGGAATTTTGGGTTTTCATGAGCTGTATGCCAAAATCATCAATATTAAAACAATAAAAGGCTTGAACTACTTCAGTTGTGTGTAATGAATCTAAAATATATGCACGTCTAATGTTTATCAGTACATTACAGAAAATGATGAGCTTTATCACAATATGCTAATTTTTTTAGAAGGACCTGTATATATGTATAGAAGTATGTATGTATATATACAAATATATAAAATATATATAATAGTTACATAGTTATTTTGGCTGAAAAAAGACATACGTCCATCGAGTTCAACCAGTACAAAGTACAACTCAATATTCCTTTTTTCTACATTGTGATGTTCAATAAACTTTTTTCTACATTGTGATGTTCAATAAACTTTTTTTTAATACGTGAATATATTTGGAGTGGTGCTATTATATGGGCGACCTTTATTTTCCCCCTTTTTGCATAATTGATCACGCCTTTTTGCACACTTATTACTGGTTGAGTGCAGTATTATCTTGTGGCCAAATAGTAAAATTGCACATACATACATTTCCTTTAATAAAAATACATATATTACCATTAAAATAACCCCTTACCTTCCCCACCTTCCCATAGTTGCCCAAATAAATTAAAAAAATGCATATATTAAAAAAAAAAATACATAAATAGTTGCCTTAGGGACTAAACTTTTTTTTTAATATGTATGTCATGAGGGTATATTATTTCACAAATATGGGCTTGTAATTAGTGACGGACGCAAAACGGAAAAATGCACTTTATTTCCCCCAAAAATATTGTCATCATACATTGTACTAGAGTCCGCAAGTATTATCAGCACACCCTTTTACTGTGCCAGTTTCCACAATGTAGTCGAACAATTGTTTCGGGGGTTGCACAAGGTCCCCCTTTATCAAGACGTGGTTACATGTACTTTGGTAACCACATACCTTGATAAAGGGGGACCCTGTGCGGCTCCTGAAACAATTGTTCGACTACACTGTAGAAACTGGCACAATAAAAGTGTGTGCTGATACCTATGGTGTGCTGATAATACTTACGGATTCTATTGATATGTGGCACTGCCTATGCTACTGGCCGACAACTGGAAAATAGGGAATTATTTCTTATTATTCCCGCTTAAATACATTTAGAAGAAAATAATTCTTAGCACAATGTACCACCCAAAGAAAGCCAAATTTGTAGCAAAAAAAAAAAAAACAGTATCTAGATAATTTTGTTGTGATAAGTAGTGATAAAGTTATTGGGGAATGAAAGGGAGGAGCGCTGAAATGTGAAAATTGTTGTGGTCCATAAGGGGAAAAAACCCTCAGTGGTGAAGTGGTTAAATATTCCACTTGAAAATCAATAGGTGGATTTTGATTGGCTGTTGTAAGCTACACCCACTTTCCTGAATATTTAATCTCAGTCACCCAGTGACCAAGTGTGCCAGGTTTGAAAGCCCTGTGATTTAACAGTCTAATGGCTGCAGTTTACATTTTCCCATTTAACCCTCTCCCGACTGCATAACGCCAATCGGCGTCAAGTCCTGGGGGCAGAGATAAGCAGGGAATGCTTGTGCGCATGCGCATTCCCTGCTGACACACAGAGCAGATTGTCTCTCGCGGGTGAGGGAGGGAGGGTATGGGAAAAAAGACATTTTTATAAAAAAAATAAAAATAAAAAAATAAAAAATTGCAGCAACAATCGGATGCCACCAACAGAAAGCTCTGTTGGTGGCAAGACAAGGGGGGAAGATTAATTTGTGTGCTAAGCTGTATTGCCGTGCAGCACACTGTTAAAGCTGCATTGTAATTGGGTGCTGAATTGTAAAAAACGGCCTGGTCACTAGGGGGGTATAAGCCTGTGGTCCTCAAACGGTTAAAATTAACAGATGAAATTTGATTGGCTGTTTTATGCCCCACCCTCTTTCCCTGAATTTAGAACCACGGTTACCAAGTGACCAACTGGGCCAAGTTTGGGGACTCTGGCTTTATTACCATGAGAATGGCAGCCTTTTACATTTTTTCCATTGACATGAATGGGTGATATTTGATTGGCTGTTTATGGCTCCGCCCAGGTGTGGATATGACACTCCCAGAACATATTATCTCCGGTAGTAAGGGAACTGTATACCAAGTTTCGTTGAAATTGTGCGCACACACGCACGTCCAAGTTTATAGATAGATAGATAGAAAGGAGGGAGGGCATTCTGGGTGGCCAATAAGATAAGGGCCCGTTCACACTGCACGCGTTTCCAGCCGCGTTTTGGAAACGCGTGCAGGTGGCCGACACGCACGACATCAGACATTGCATAGAGTGCAATGTCTGATGTTCACACAGCATGCGTTCCGGACCTGTGCGGGCCGGGAACGCATGCTGCACGCAGATTTTACAAAAATGCGCGGCTGTCCCATTCACTTTTCAGTGATGAGATCAGCCACGCAACGCATATGAACGCGGATGGCGTGCGTTCGTACGCGTTGCGTTCTGCATGCGTGGCCGTCCGCGTTTTGCAGTCTGAACGGGCCCTAATACTCCCTAATCCAGAGTCCAGAGTGGTAGTGGAAGGCAGGTCAGTGATCTCTGGAGCATTTTGTTGCTGTGTGACAGATTCGCCTGTGCTAAATGTGCCCAGCGTATGAAAATGTGCATAATTGTGTGATGTAGAGTACCCCTCTAAGCCCCCAGCCTTATTTAAAAGACCTCTGTCATGAAAATATTAAAATTTAAAATACATGTAAACATATACAAATAAGAAGTACTTTTCTTTCAGAGTAAAATGAGCCATAAATTAATTTTATCCTATGTCGCTGTCTTACTTACAGTAAGTGGTAGAAATCTGACATTACCGACAGATTTTGGACTAGCCCATCTTCTTATGGGGGGTTCTCAGGGTTTTTCTTTATCTTTAAAAGCACTTAGCGCAACTATGGACTGCAGAAGACTTTTGTAGTCTTTTGGAGTCCATAGTTGCGCTCAGCGCGCATGGAATCGTCGGTGATTGCTTGTCTTTTGTAGTAACCAGATTGCGGCACTATACGCTCTTTTGGGTCGACAGTTGGTGTATGTGTGTGTGTGTGTATGAATGCCTCTGAGGAAGCGGTCTTTGACCATGAAACACGTGTCAGGCAGTGTCTCTCTATGTGATTTGGAATTCCGAAACTGTGTTTAAATGTTTGTCCGCAATCTTGAAGACTATTTGAATGGAAAATAAAAAGACAAGTTGTTCATGAAAACCCCATGTTTTGTGCGATTGGCAATTGAATTAGGCATTATTTTATTATAAAATAAACAATTAAAGTGCTTGTTCTGAAAGCTCTGCAAAGAGTTCCGCGTTTTCTAAGGGAACGTTACCATAACCGTTTTTTATTAAAATTGTTATATTTTGCTATCTCTAGAGAGGTTGTTGAATTAACCCTTTTTCCTACAGGATTTGGCTAGAGTTATGGTACATACAATCAAAATTTTACTGTTTGTGGATTCACCAACCAATCCAAAAGGTTACTTTGCCTGCAGTTCTGAATGCCTTTAGGATTCCCTCAGGGTCTGAGGCTGAATTGTAAACAGTGGTAAAGGGAACAGGAATTGGAAGGGGGGGAGGGGGGGGGGGGGACGTCACATGCTGCACTTAATATTCTTGTCAATGGATCAGATCATAAATGTTGCAACAGTGCAAAAGCTAGTCCATACAAGGTAATAAGTCAAGCCCACTGCTTGATTTTTCTATTATTGAAATGTTCATTTAAGTCAGTCACAGTGCTTAAATAGGAACTTAAGCAAAAAGTGGAAGAAATCTGTACAATGCAAAGTGAGAAGTTAAATAATAGAAAAGAGATCAAGAAATTATGAACAAACTACACCTCAAATATCAATATTGTTTGATCCACTATGAGCCTGCATGTAATACATCTTTACTACTGACAGACATAACCAACTGCCATATAATCAAACCCCTAAGAATGCGATAGGCTTAGGCCGGTTACACATTACAACGCGTGCAGGAGAACGGCTCCTGCACGCGTTGCGGCGTGTTGTCGGGAATCTGCGGTGCGACGCTGAGTAGCGGCGTTAGTATCTATTAACCCAATGGGGAAAAGCCAATTCCCGCCGGGATGCGTCATACCGCAACGCATTCCAACGCAGCGTCGGGCGTGAAAGGTAAAAGGAAAGTCTATGGACTTTCTTTTACCTTGGTTAAGGCAAAGTATAGACTTTGCGTTAAAACACTGAAAAAGGGCTCTGGTGTGAAAGAGTTTGTTTGTTTGTTTATTTGTTTTATACATCTGTATAAGCACAGAGGGAGATACTTGGCAGTTGGAAACAGCTGTTATTCCCCACAATGCAACGAGGCTCACAGACAGGAAACTGTCAGGACCTAGGGTTTTTTTTTTTTAGTAACAATTTTATTCTCTATGCATTTTAAAGGGGAAATAAAATATGCAATTTCTCAATCTACATCCACTATAGTTTTAAAATAAACAAAGCTAAACTACATAACACCCACATTTTATGTGCCCATTTATCCTGGTTATCCAAACACCTAAACTATGTCCCTAGTACAATGTATGGGGATAATCTATTATTTGGAAGTAAAGTTGTATTTTTTTCTGTGTTGTGTGTCTTGTTTTCACATAGTACCCTAGCAATAATTACAAGACCTCATTTGCAAAAATAACAAATACCCTCGTGGCATACATATTAACCACTTGAGGACTACAGTGCTAAACCCCCCTAATGACCAGCCCTTTTTTTGGTGCACTGGGCTATGCAGGCTTTTCAGCCTCCTGCACAGCCCAGCTAAGGAGCCCAGCGATCGGACTCTCCTCCTATTTTTGTCCCTAAGGGGACATGCTGCCGGAGGTGTCCGATCGCTGCTCCACTTGTTTTTTTGGTTTTTTTTTGCCTCATAGAGGCTTCTTTTGGCTCCCTTTCCCTCTCTCTCCTTCCTCCCTCCCCTCCACCTACTTGATTGCAAAGGACGGCGATCCGTCCTGTTCTCTGCCTCTTATACAGTGCTGCCAGTCCGTGACCGGGCAGGGAATGATCACGCATATGCACTGCCATTCCCTGGGAAACTGCAGCTCCAGGACTTGACGGCAATTGGCGTTAGGCGGTCCTGGGGCTGCCGCCGCGCTCATGCCCATTGGCGTGACACGGTCATTAGGTAGTTAAAAAAGCTCCCTAAGGTAACCATTTATGTATTCTGTTTTAAATTCTGTCATTCTGTTTTATTTTTACAAGCTTTTTATTTTGGTGCTGAATATATGAAAATAAAAAAAATATTGCTTTTTTTTTTTTCAACAATTTTTTTTTTATTGCTTTTGATTCAGTTTGTCACTAAAAGTAATTCACAAGACATAGGCCTCAACCCAAAAAAAACCCCTAAAATCTATTCTACAACTTGTCGCAGTTAAAACGATACCCCATATACTGTATGTCATCTGATAACTATCTGGGCATCTAGCATGCCATTAACAATGAAGTGTCCATGTGGCTTTGGACAGGCCATTTTTTTCCACAAAGTATTTTAGCACCACACTTTCTTTGCATAGCTCCAGAATAGTCTGGACAGAAGAAAAATGTCACATATGTCACCATTGTGGAAAGTTAACAACCAGGCCTATTCAAGTGTTTTGTAAGATACCGACTCGTGCAATTTTGCTGAAACTTACCCAAGTTTGATCATAACTTAAAAAAATGATTTTTTTAATGGATGGAGTCACTACCTATTTTTTATGTGACAGGGGTTCTACCTATTTTTTATGTGACAGGGGTTCAAGCTTTAAAGGGAAGGTCCAAGCAAAATAAAAAAATGAGTTTCACTTACCTGGGGCTTCTACCAGCCCCATGCAGCCATCCTGTGCCATTGTAGTCACTCACTGCTGCTCCAGTCCCCCGCTGGCAGCTTTCCGACCTCGGAGGTCGGCTGTCCGCATTGCGTAAGTTTTTACGCATTCCCGCTAGTGCAGGAACATTAACACATACATTTTTACGCGTTACTGGTTCAATGCGTACATTTTTACGCATTGAACCAGTAATGCGTAAAAACGCATGTGTTAATGTTCCTGCACTAGCGGGAATGCGTAAAAACGTATGCAATGCGGCCAGCCGACCTCCGAGGTCGGCAAGCTGCCAGCGGGGGACTGGAGCAGCAGTGAGTGACTATAAGGGCACAGGATGGCTGCATGGGGCTGGTAGAAGCCCCAGGTGTGTGAAACTCATTTTTTTATTTTGCTTGGACCTTCCCTTTAAGACACATCAACATTTATTCTACAACACATTATGATTAAAATGAGACAGAAGAGGGGACACTAAGAGCCCAATATAGTGTACTATGCAAAACAATGAGTAGGAATTTGAGCAGTATATAATGTACTGTATATACTCACGAGTGTGGGTTACCGCCTAGGCAACCACTGTAAAGGCAGGTGAGGAGATTAGACCTGTCCTCACTCAGGATTAAAAGTCGCTCTCTGTAGATAAGGAAAAAGATGGGGATCGACCCCTCCACCAGGGGTGGATATTGGTAATGTAAAAGTGGACAGAGGCGCCAGCAGGATAAAAGATACTAAAAAGTTTAAAATTCCTCAGGAGGTGGTGGTGGACTCGCCTCCCCGAAGTAGACAGGATACCGTCAGTTTTTATGACAACAGGTTTATTTATACACTCCAAAAACAAACAGTACAACACGTTTCATGGGTATATTCCCGCTTCCTCAGGCAATAAACAGATAGGAGTACACAATATAGTCTCAAGGTCACGATAAGCACCTCTGGGACTGTCTGCTCCATCTATTCAATCAGACAGTGGTGGCAGTGAATTTACCCGATTTCCAGCGCAAAATCGATATTTTTAGTTTACCGATTGTATATACAATCAGGATTGTACATGTATGGGCACCTCCAGCCAATCTTAACCGTTTACTACGCACACAGTGAATTTGCCTCCAGCAGTCTCTAGTGCATGAGACCTGCATGGCAACAGTGGCCTAGTAATACGGGATTGGTGAGTGATTGTCCCATTACATATTGTCGGCAGCTGCGTGATCAATCTTTATTGTCAGTCTGTTCACCGTACTTCCTGCGTATGCTAACGGGAGCAAATTAGACGGGATTGGCACGCTCTGTCGCATTAACCTTCTTCCTCTGACGATCCAGCAACCGGTCTTTGTTGTCCGTCTGCTCACCGTACTTCCTGCGTACGCTAACGGGAGCAGATTGGACGGGATCGTGGGGCTGGATTGTCGCATTGGTTGGCAGTGGTGGTGATAGCACATCCCAAAACCAGGCATAGCCAGCTTTTGGGAAATCAGAGCGCAAAAATCTGACAAACTCAGTCTTTGCAACCAGAACAATAAGACAGTGGTCACTAAGTATCCTGTCTTGCAGAACCGGAGTTCTGGGCACAAAACGGTACACATTGATATCGAATAGATTGGTCTACATTTCCTAACTTTTTCTTTGCTATATCCTACTCTTTCTTGTACTCTTCTCTTCTGAATGTCTGATTCAGTTCAGGATTACCAGAATTGGTCTGTCTCTAACTTACGAACCCTGTGCGAGTCGCACGGCATTGCCGCTTTGAACCGCAACCGCACACAGCTGATCAAAGCATTGACATGTATGGGCACTTCCAACCAATCTTAACCGTTTACTACGCACGCAGTGAATTTGCCTCCAGCAGTCTCTAGTGCATGAGACCTGCATGGCAACAGTGGCCCAGTAATAAGGGATTGGTGAGTAATATTCCAATTACATATTGTCGGCAGCTGAGCGATCAATCTTTATTGTCAGTCTGTTCACCGTACTTCCTGCATATGCTAACGGGAGCAGATTAGACGGGATTGGCACTCTCTGTCACATTAGGCCTCCCCTTTGTAGGTTAAAACCCCAAAGGAGATTCTAAGCCAGGGCTGAGCAAACTTGAAGGGGCCCAGGCTGCATGCTGTGGACTGCAGGCTGAATTCTTTACATTCCAACCACTCTCCGTCCCTGCAGAATTGCGAGCGGGCACAAAGGGATTTGAAACTCGCCTTGATTGCCGATTTCCGTGTCACGTCTCAATGGCAACAGGACATCACATGACGGGATGTGCCCGCTCGCAGCTCTGCAGGGAGGGAGGGGGTAGGGTAGAGGAACCTGGCCGCCTATTGGCGGGCCAGAGATCCAGCCCACGCATTCTGGATACGGCCCACAGGCCGTAGTATGCCCAACGCTGTTCTAAGCAATGAGTCTATCCAGACTTTAGGGTTGGGCTTTAAAAAATAAGTGTTAGGTTGAAGTGTCATAACAGCTTATGGATCTCGGTAAATTCCCCCATATTGTGTAAGCTTATACCAGCTCAACCCCACCTTGGTCAAGTGGTTGTGAAACCTATTTCTGTACATTGTTAGATTGTAACTATTTTAACTGGGGTTGTGAAAGCCGTGTGGGGAAGTGGCCATATTTGTATGCAGAGCCTCTGTGGGAGACAGAGGTACTGTTATGTGATTTGTGAATGTGCTTTTGTTTGGTTTGGGAGGATGTGAGAGAACAATGTTTGGAAAGAGGAAGAAACTCGTTCTAAGTCAGGATTCAACAGCACTTTATTGTACTAACCTTACAGTGATGAGGAATTTAAATGGTATAATCCTTCTGTCACAACAAGAGCTATGAGAGATTGGTCAGCACTGAGGACACACAGGTAGGACCAGTTTTAAGAATCTTTATTAAAGTGGAGCTGAACTCTTGCACAGGACAGAAGAAAACCTAGAGAAATGCACCCTGTATGTATTTAGAGAGTTTAGCGTGTCTAATTTCCCCTCATCTGTGACCATTCACCACCATAATTTGATCTCTCAGCTGTGTCAGCTCAGGAATCTCCTCTGCCACAGCAGAGCAGCTAATCTGTAAACACAGGGTGTTAACAATATGTCTGCTACGATGAAAGCAGAAAGTAGACACACTCCAGATTCATTGCAGGGTTTGTACCAGCTGTAAAAAAAAGAAATGTTTTTCTTTGAGACCCCTTTTATACTGTAAATTGGTAATAGCGGTGTGGTGCAACTTGGGGGCCACACTGCCAAAGACTGACCTTCGGCTATTACCCATTAGTATGTGGTACTAATGCGGTAGTACCCATCCTGGCAGCAGGCCAAGCAGGAAGTGATGCTCACTTCCTGTGGCTGAATCTATGACGTGCGCTGAAGCACGTCTGATGTCTCACTGTGCAAGGATTTTGTCTTGGTCAGAACCCAGGGTTATGACCTTAGCAGATGGTGCCTATGCAGGGCCGAGGCAGAGGCGAGAGAGGCTCCAGCCTCAGGGTGCAGTGTAGGAGGGGGAGCACAACTCACTCAGCTATCATTCCCCTATTGTGTTTGAAGCAGAGAGAAATAAGAAAAGGGTATATATGGCAGTGACTGCAAGCAATAAAACTAGAGATTAAGGTGTTGGGGGCCCTGGTCCGCCTCTTATGGTGTGTACACACTTGAAAGATAAATGAAAGATATCAGACCAATTTTACCCCCTTCCATGTAGTATGAGAGCCATACTCTACGCAGTCTATTCTATTGAGCTGCACTCCCCATCAGATAAAATCTTTGCAAGATGCTGCACACAAAGATGCCCGTTCACACTCAAAAGATCATTATCTGCAAAAGATCTGTTCCTGCAAAAGATCCATTCCTGCAAAATGCATTCATAGTCTATGAGATCTGCAGATCCTCATACACACTTGGTTTAACAGACAATTATCTGCAGATCATCTGCAGATCAGATCCACCAGGATGGATTTTCAGATCTGCAGATGATTGCCAGATATGCAGATGAAGTCTGTTAAACCAAGTGTGTATGAGGATCTGCAGATCTTATAGACTATGAATGCATTTTGCAGGAATGGATTTTTTGCAGGAACAGATCTTTTGCAGATAATGATCTTTTGAGTGTGTACGGGCATCTTTGTGTGCAGCATCTTGCAAAGATTTTATCTGATGGGGAGTGCAGCTCCATAGAATAGACTGTGCAGAGTATGGCTCTCATACTACATGGAAGGGGGTAAAATTGGTCTGTGATCTTGCATTTTCCAAAGACTTTTATCTCAAGTGTGTATGAAGCATTAGTCTAATAGCAATCAGTGTGTGACGGCTGCCGTGGGAGAGATGGGGGGCGCACTTTGGTGTCTCAGCCTTGGGTGCTGGAAGACCTTGTCCCGGCTCTGTGCCTATGACTAACATAGCAAGCCTTTTTCACCAATATTTTAAATATTTAATAAAACTGAGAAGATTTTTTTTTTTTTTATATGGAAGGTGTGTTGCGTACTTCCTTTTCTTTTGTTAATTTTTCCAGTATCTGACTTGCATGTCCGCACCACCTTCAACACAACCCTTAGATCCAGAAGGTGTGTAAAGAGCGAATTTCTTCCTAGTACATTTGGCAGCTGTTTATGTAAAGGGCTCTTTGAACTGTGAAGACAGTAATATTTTTTGTTTTTTTTTTTCAAATGTAACGCATGCGCCGTTTTTGTTCCATCAGTATGTGACGAAAATGGTGCACCAAGAGACACATAACGCAGTGCTAAATATCATCCAATTTTATAACCTACATGGCTCTGCGTTAGGGGCACGTTGTGCGACTTTAACGCCGCATCAAACGCAACGTCCCACTGTGAAAGAGGCCTTAGGTTCTGGAGAAAATTCTGAAAAAAAGGTCAAAGTAATTCTGGTCACACCAGTATGGCCCAAAAGAGCATGGTTTCCACTTTGTTTAGATTGTCATGCCAGCCACATTTTCCCCTTCCAGACAGGACCGATCTGTTGAAACAGGGGGCCCTTCTTCATCCCAAGCCACACCTCTTTAAATTAGCGGCCTGGATCCTGAAAGAGTGTTTATGAGAAATAGGGGTTTGTCAAACAGGGTTATTGATACCATTCTGAATTGTCGCAAACCAGTAACCCATAAAATATACAGAAAGGTTTGGAAGTTATATGGTTCTAGGTGTTCGGCTCTTAGAGATTCCTTGGTTTCAGTGCTCTTTTTACTTTAAGAGGCCTCTAAGTCGATAAAAGTCAATAGAGACTTTCATACTTAATGCAATGTGGTGCAATGAAAGTATTCAAATTGCTGCAATCCCATCGCAAAGTCAACAGTGCGCTACCGCATGATCCTTGCCTGCTGCACGAATTATGCAGTAATGCAAGTCTGTGGAGATGTACTAAGTGTAAATGGCGGAAGCGTGGTGTGCGTGCGCAGATCAATGGAAATCCCAGTGATATACTTCCTGTCAGTACAGTCACTGAGTGGGGGTGGGCCTATGCATATGACCCTGTTGGCGCTGTCGCAGGGTCATCTGGAGTACGGATTAAAGCTGTTGTGGCTGTGGGCTCACTTCGCTCAGACATATTTTTATTCTAAATCTGTGTCCACGTGGGTAGAGGACATTGCACACCAAGACCCTTCCCCACTTGCTGGGCTTCTGGCTCAGGTTGCCAACTTAGTGCTGCTGGCATCCAGGCCCAGTGGACACACCTTGTTCACCACCCCCTAACGCAGGAATAGTGGATCGCATCGACACGGGCAGATTGCAAATGAAAGCCAAGATTTTCGGCTTTCTAACAATAGATTTCTGAAAACAAATGAATATGTTTTAAACAGGGGATAGTCAAGTTTGGTAAAGGTATAATACGTAAGTACCCATTTTTTTATTCTGTAAATTACAGTATAAGTTCTTGTATATTTTATCTACTGGCTACATCTTTTAAATTGCACCTATTTAGCCATATCCTCCTTTTGCCACAATTCGTTAAGTGTGTTACTCGCTTTGCAAATCCCGGCATATCCCTCTTTCTCATTTTCAAATGTTGGGAGGTATACAGGATCTTCTCAAAAAATTAGCATATTGTGATAAAGTTCATTATTTTCTGTAATGTACTGATAAACATTAGACTTTCATATATTTTAGATTCAAATACACACAACTGAAGTAGTTCAAGCCTTTTATTGTTTTAATATTGATGCTTTTGGCATACAGCTCATGAACACCCAAATTTCCTATCTCAAAAAATTTGCATATTTCATCCGATCAATAAAAGAAAAGTGTTTTTAAAACAAAAAAAGTCAACCTTCAAATAATTATGTTCAGTTATGCACTCAATACTTGGTCGGCCATAGGGCCAACCCCCCCCCACCTCCCCCCCCAACCCGATCCATGCTACGTAGTGTGGATCGGGGAGGTTGGCCCTAGAGCCAGGCAGACTGCGCAGCCGCGGCCAGAGGAAGCGGCCATCTTTGGAGAGGCAGGAGAGCGCGATCCGGGCCGTGGGGTCGGGACCGGCCCGGGGGGATAATGAGCGGGGGGACCCGGCAGATCGGCACAGAGGGCGCGGACGGCGTCCTCTGTGCCTGAAACGACGATGCAGGTAATTAACTTTTTTTCCTCCGTTGGCCTCGTAAGTCCTTTAAGCTCATCTAGAGTGTTGGGTATTGCGTCTCTCAACTTTGAAGAGAAAGTTGAGAGACGCAAGACCCAACACTCTGGATGAGCTTAAGGCCGCTATCGAAGCATCCTGGGCCTCCATAACACCTGAGCAGTGCCACAGGCTGATTGCCTCCATGCCACGCCGCATTGAAGCAGTCATTTCTGCAAAAGGATTCCCGACCAAGTATTGAGTGCATAACTGAACATAATTATTTGAAGGTTGGCTTTTTTTGTTTTAAAAACACTTTTCTTTTATTGGTCGGATGAAATATGCTAATTTTTTGAGATAGGAAATTTGGGTTTTCATGAGCTGTATGCCAAAATCATCAATATTAAAACAATAAAAGGCTTGAACTACTTCAGTTGTGTGTATTTGAATCTAAAATATATGAAAGTCTAATGTTTATCAGTACATTACAGAAAATAATGAAGTTTATCACAATATGCTATTTTTTTGAGAAGATCCTGTACATGCTTCCTCTTTCCTCCTCTTCAATGTTATATGCAGCACCTCCACCTCCCCTCTATGGTACAGCAGGCTGCTCCTCCCCCTCCCCAAGCCATATTAAAGGAAACTTGAGACAAATTAAGTCTCAGGATTTATACTTACCTGGGGCTTCCTATAGACCCCTTGAGGCTGTTCGGTCCCTCACCATCTTCCCAGTGATCAAGACCGGAGGCCAGCAATATTACTGCATTGTATGTAAAATATACAGAGTGTATAATCTGCCAACCACTCCTGAACGTTTTTTGAAGCTATCTTTGGGCTGGTTCACACCAAAGTTAATTTCCCCCCCCCCCAAATGCAAATGTGGGTCCTGCAGCATTTTGTTATTATACAGTGGGGTGCGAAAGTTTGGGCAACCTTGTTAATTGTCATGATTTTCCTGTATAAATCGTTGGTTGTTAGCATAAAAAAATGAGTTAAATATATCATGTAGGAGACACACACAGTGATATTTGAGAAATGAAATGAAGTTTATTGAATTTACAGAAAGTGTGCAATAATTGTTTAAATAAAATTAGTCAGGTGCATAAATTTGGGCACTGTTGTCATTTTATTGATTCCAAAACCTTTTAGAACGAATTATTGGAACTCAAATTGGCTTGGTAAGCTCAGTAAACCCTGATCTACATACACAGGTGAATCCAATTATGAGAAAGAGTATTTAAGGGGGTCAATTGTAAGTTTCCCTTTCTTTTAATTTTCTCTGAAGAGTAGCAACATGGGGGTCTCAAAACAACTCTAAAATGACTTGAAGACAAATATTGTTCTCCATCATGGTTTATGGGAAGAATACAGAAAGAAGTCTCAGAGATTTCAGCTGTCTGTTTCCACAGTTTGAGGAAATGTAAGACCACAGGCTCAGTTCAAGTTAACCTCTTGAGGACTGCAGGGCTAAACCCCCCAAGTGACCAGGCCATTTTTAGTAAAATTGGCCACTGCAGCTTTAAGGCCAAGCTGCAGGGCCGCACAATACAGCACACAAGTGATTCCCCCCCCCCCTTTTCTCCCCACCAACAGAGCTCTCTGTTGGTGAGGTCTGATCGCTCCCCCCATGTTTATTCTTTCTTCCCTCCCTCCCCACAGCCAGCCAATTGCGGCGATCGGCTGTCATAGGCTTCTCCCCAGTACAGCGCTGTTGCCGATAGCAGCTCTGTACATAGAAATAGACGGCGATCACGCCGTCTAACAGTCTCCCGAGCGGCAATAGCCGCTCGGAGACTGAAGGCGGAGCTCCGCCCCCCAAGCAGGAGATGCGCGCGCAGCGTGCGCGCGATCTCCTGCATTAGCTGGCTCCAGGACTTTACGCCAATCGGCGTTAGGCGGTCCTGGGGCTGCCGCCGCGGCCACGCCCCTCGGCGTGACGCGGGCGGAAAGAGGTTAAGGCTCGAAGTGGCAGACCAAGAGAAATGTTGGATAAACAGAAGTGATGAATGGTAAGAACAGTCGGTCAACCCACAGACCAGCACCAAAGACCTACAACATCATCATGCTTCAGATGGAGTCACTGTGCGTTGTTCAACCATTCGGCGCACTTTACACAAGGAGATGCTGTATGCGAGAGTGATGCAGAGGAAGCCTTTTCTCCGCCCACAGCACAAACAGAACCGCTTGAGGTATGATAAAGCACATTTGAACAAGCCAGCTTCATTTTGGAGTAGGGTGCTGTGGACTGATGAAACTAAAATGAAGGTATTTGAGCATAACAAGGGGCGTTATGCATGGAGGTAAAACAACACAGCATTCCAAGAAAAACACCTACTACCTACAGTAAAATATGGTTGTGGTTCCATCATGCTGTGGGGCTGTGTGGCCAGTGCAGGGACTGGGAATCTTGTCAAAGTTGAGGGATGCATGGATTGCACTCAGTATCAGAAGATTCTGGAGACCAATGTCCAAGAATCAGTGACAAAGCTGAAGCTGCGCCGGGACTGGATCTTTCAACAAGACAATGACCCTAAACACTGCTCAAAATCCACTAAGGCACTCATGCAAAAGGAACAAGTACAACGTTCTGGAATGGCCATCTCAGTCCCCAAATGTGAATAGAATTGAAAATCTGTGGTGTGAGTTAAAGAATGCTGTCCATACTCAGAAGCCATCAAACCTGAATGAACTAGAGATGTTTTGTAAAGAGGAATGGTTCAAAATACCTTTAGGCTACTTACACACCAAGACGTTGCGTTTTTAAGGGACGTTATGGTCGCATAACGTGCCCCTAACGCAATGCATGGTGGTGCGGGAGAGGACGGTAAAGTGAGCCGCGTTAGGCGGCTCTATCCGCATAAGGTCTCCCAGAGTGGCGCTGATTGGCCGGCGGGACCATGTGATGCGGAGCGAAACACTCTGCATCACTTGGTCCCGCCGGCCAATCAGCGGCCGCCAGTGCAGTGCATATTAAGTAGCCATGTGCGCGGCTACTGTAGCGGCATCTCCCCGTCTCCTCTCCGCCCCCCACTGAGCATGTGCAAACAGTCTAACGCGGCTAAAGCCGCTAGAACGCACAGCATGCTGCACTTTCACTACAACGTGCAGCGTTACATGTAACGCAACATGGGCAGTGTGAACAGCCCACTTGTGTTACATTGCTGTGCGTTGGGGGAGCGTTACAGGCTGCACTAACGTGCGCCTGTAACATCCCTGTGTGGAAGCAGCCTTAACCAGAATCCATACTCTCAATGGAACCTACAGGATGCGTTTAGAGCTGTAATTTCTGCAAAAGAAGGATCTACTAAATATTGATTTCATTTCTTTTTTGTGCACCCAGATTTATGCACCTGCCTATTTTTGTTTAAAGAATTATTGTACACTTTCCGTAAATCCAATAAACTTAATTTCACTTCTCAAATATCACTGTATCTGTCTCCTATATGATATATTTAACGGACATGTTTTACTGTAACCACCAACGCTTTATACAGGAAAATCATGACAGTTAACAAGGTTACCCAAACTTTTGCACCGCACTGTATGTATGCTGATATGGTGGGCCTTCTTAAAAAAGCACTACTGTACTACTTGCTGCTTGTACAGATATCTTCCTGTCCACTTGGCAAATGGTCAGAGAAAGTGATCTTTATGCTTTTCAAAAGTAAAGTATGTAAAAAAAAAAAATGGAGTATAGTAGATTATATATATATTATATATATATATTATAGAGTATAGGAGTATAGGAGTATTGTATAGTAGAATTTTCTTTATGTAGCAGAAAATGACTGGGAGACATGACAAACTGCTGTCAATGGCAGGGGAACAGGGCTATGTAATTGGCCTCTAATAATGGAGGTGTGGTGGCTGGGAGTTGTGCAGTTGTTATCGGGTAGCTCTTTCACCTGTGAAGTGCGATCAGTGATTCACAATTTCTGAACAGCATCTTCTGCTCTTCACAGCTTGTCACTGCTTGTGAAATGAGTCAGGAGGGAGAGCCCAGAGTGCCACCTCCACATCTTAAAAAGCTTCCTAGGTGAGGAAATTGCTCCATGTAGCCGTTCCAAGCACTGACGTATAATGAGAGTAAGGGCCCTTTTCCACTAGCAATCGCTAGCATTTGCGCTAAATGCTAGCGATTGCGATTCAGCAAGTTGCTAATTTTTTGGGCGATTGCGATTTTGCAATGCACTGCATAGCAAAATCGCTGTAAAAATCGTTCCGAGCCGCGATCGTGTTTTAGTAAAAATCTAATCACGGTAGTGGAAATTGCCTACCGCGATTCCTATGTTATTTAGCAAACCCTAGCAGTTTAAAAATCGCTAGCGATTTTTGATTTTGCGATTCAGCATCGCAATCGCTGCAAGTGGAAAAGGGTCCTTAACAACATCTGCAGTCTAGTAATAAATATGCTGATGATGGGGAAGGGGGTAAACACTATACATACAATCATTTTGATCATCACTTTGAGTGGAAATGTTTTTTGTTTGGGGTTTTTTTGAGCGTGAAAAGGTTTGAGCTAGATTTTTTTTTTCTTGTTTAGTTTTTCTTCTGTGTGAACATTTAACCCACCTTATGGAAACATTGGTACCAATCTTAAGGTAATGCAGAGGTGTCAGCCTCAAATACAAAGTGGACCGAAATGGATCACTGGGACCTAGTCGCAGGCCAACCTCAATGTCTACTGGCCACCTTATTCATTTCCCTGGTGTTTAATGCCCCCCCCCCTCCAACCTCTATATAGTCCCCTGGTGTCTAGTGGTCCTCCCTCTCCTATAGCGTTCCCTGGTGTCTAAGTGGCCCCCCACCCTTCCCTATATAGTTCCCTAGTGTTTAGTGCTTTCCCTCTACCTTCCCCCATATGGCTTCTCTGGTGTTCTAGGGCTTTACCTCCAATATAGCTTCCCTGGTGATCTAGAGTGGGCCAAACATAATGCAAAGTGGGGAAAACACTTGGGGACAAATCGAATGGCTCTGAGGGCCAGATTTGTCCCATGGGCCGGAGTTTGACATGTATGAGGTAATGTGAAGTCCAAAATATTGCAGTCATCAACCTTAGGAGGATTTGGGGATACATCTAAAAAATGGGTTGCCTGTTGACAAGTCAAGACAATGTCCAAAGTGGGCTTATGTTCTCTCCAAAAGGGACATAAATGGCAATAAGACAGAGATTCTATCTTTTCCCCAATTTTCCCTTAAGGAAAAAAAATGGCAGCTCAAATGGGCCCACGTAATATTAATATTACGCGGCGAAGCATGGGGCCGGCAGTGATCAAAATGTCCGACTTAGTCCGACACTTTGATCTAAGGGGTAGATGCCTTGTCGGTCTTGTTTTCTGAAGCCGAGAAAGTCATTTTTTCAGTGATTGAGATTTTGGTGTAATTGCATGCAGAAATGAACTCAAGATGGACGACTGTAAAGAAAACCAAAGTATTTACTGTGGTGTTAACGTTTGATCTGGTGACTGATAGGCCACGGGGCAGCGGGACCACTAAAACTATGAATTTTAGAAAAGCAAAGTTCAATCAAATTAGGCAGGCACTAAGTTTGGTGAACTGGGATAATGTACTACAAGGGGAGGACACTGAAGGGAAATGGCAAGCTTTTAAACGTATTCTCAATCAATATTGTAGTATGTATATCCCATATGGAAACAAAATGTCTAGGAATAAAAAAAGGCCTCTATGGATGAATAGAAAGGTTAGGGATAAAATGAAGAGGAAAAAGAATGCCTATAAGGTCCTAAAACAGGAGGGGACTGAGGCTGCACTAAGCAATTATAAGGAGTGCAATAAAAATTGTAAAAAAGAAATTAGGCTGGCAAAGATCGAAGCTGAAAATCAAATCGCTAGGGATATCAAATCTAACCCAAAAAAGTTTTACAAGTACATCAACTCTAAAAAAAGAAAGGTTGACTGTATAGGAATCCTAAAGGATGAGGGTGGGAACTCAATGGTGGACGACCAAGGTAAGGCAGAGTTATTAAATGCTTTCTTTGCTTCTGTCTTCACAAAGGAAACAGCACTGTTGCAAATTACAGAGGCAGAAGAGTCTCAATCTTCTAACTGTAATATTAAATACTTAACGCAGGAAGAAGTAAAGGCAAGACTAAATAAATTAAAAATAGACAAGGCACCTGGCCCGGATGGCATGCATCCTCGGGTCCTAAGAGAATTAAGTTCAGTTATAGCTAAGCCCCTTTATCTTATCTTTTGTGACTCTCTTGCAACTAGCAGAGTCCCAGTGGATTGGCGTACAGCCCACGTTTTCCCATTATTTAAGAAGGGCAAAAAATCTGATCCAGGAAATTATAGACCTGTAAGCTTAACATCAGTTGTATGCAAACTATTTGAGGGGTTACTAAGAGATACTATACATGACTTCATAGTAGAAAATAATCTTATTTCTCAGCATCAACATGGGTTTACTAAAGACAGGTCCTGTTTGACTAACATGCTCAGCTTTTATGAGGTAGTGAATGCTAATATGGATATTGGGAATGCTGTAGATGTGATATACTTGGACTTTGCAAAGGCCTTCGACACTGTTCCCCACAGAAGTCTGGTGCAAAAGTTGAGGATGCAAGGACTGGGGAATAGTTTGTGTGCATGGATAGGGAACTGGCTAATGGACAGAAAACAAACAGTTGTGGTCAATGGATCGTACTCAAAATGGGAGACTGTTAGCAGTGGGGTCCCACAGGGGTCTGTACTGGGTCCAGTGCTCTTCAATTTATTTATTAATGACCTAGTAGATGCAGTAGTGAGCAATGTTGCTATTTTTGCAGATGATACAAAATTGTGCAGAATCATCAACTCTCAGGAAGATAGTGTCATATTGCAACAGGATCTGGATAGGATGGCTATATGGGCACATACATGGCAAATGAAATTTAATGTTGACAAATGTAAAGTCATGCATTTTGGTCGTACCAATGGTCTAGCACCATACAAAATAAATGGGATACAGTTGGGAACATCAAACTTGGAGAAGGACTTAGGAGTACTCATCGACAACAAGTTAAATAATCGTACTCAATGCCAAGCCGCTGCAGCTAAAGCAAACAAAATTTTGGGATGCATTAAAAGGGAAATAAAAACTCGAGATGCTAGCATAATATTGCCCCGTTTAACTCTCTAGTAAGGCCACATCTGGAATATGGAATTCAGTTCTGGGCACCACATTACAAAAAAGATATTGCAGTTTTAGAGCAGGTGCAGAGACGAGCTACAAAATTGATACGTGGGATGGAAGGTCTCGCTTACCAAGAAAGGTTAGATAAACTGGGTTTATTTAGTCTAGAGAAAAGACGCCTTAGAGGAGATCTAATTAACATGTATAAATACATTAGAGGGCAATATAATAGCTTGGCGGATGAGCTTTTTGTCCCTAGGCCTTCTCAAAGAACTAGAGGACATGAGCTGCGCATGGAGGAAAAACGTTTTAGCCATTTATTTAGGAAAGGGTTCTTTACAGTAAGAGTGGTTAAGATGTGGAATGCATTGCCACAGGAAGTCGTTATGGCAAACTCTATACCTGCATTTAAAGGGGGCTTAGATGCTTTCCTTGCGTTGAAAGACATCCATGGCTACAATTACTAGGTTATGCCTAATGATGTTGATCCAGGGATTTTATCTGATTGCCATCTGGAGTCAGGAAGGAATTTTTCCCATTTGGGGCTAATTGGACCATGCCTGGTGGGTTTTTTTTTCGCCTTCCTCTGGATCAACAGGGGTATGTGGGGGACGGGCTGGAGTTGTACTTTGTACTGGTTGAACTCGATGGACGTATGTCTTTTTTCAGCCAAAATAACTATGTAACTATGTTAGGCTTTGGACACAGGAAAATGTGTATCAGGTAAAGTACATTTATTGTGAGGGTGCCAAATAATGTTTTGTTTTATTTTATTCATCATGTATAGAATTTTATCCCACTTTAAAGAGGAACTCCAGTGAACATTTTTACTGTTGGCAGGTGATGTAGCTGCTGCATGTTTTTTGGCAGTTGGAAACAGCTGTAAACAGCTATTTCCCACAATGCAGCAAGGTTCACAGACAGGAAACTGCCAAGAGTACGTACTTGTCTTGTTTCTTGTGGGAGGGGTTTCACCACAATATCAGTCATACAGCACCCCCTGATGCTCTGTTTGTGAAAAGGAATAGATTTCTCATGTAAAAGGGAGTATCAGCTACTGATTGGGATAAAGTTCAATTCTTGGTGGGAGTTTCTCGTTAAAGGGAACCTAAACTGAGAAGGATATGGAAGTTTTCTTTTAAATTTAATACCAGTTGCCTGACTCTCCTGCTGATCATGTGTCTCTAATTCTTTTAGCCACAGTCACTCAACAAGCATGCAGATCAGGTGTGTGAATTAGCCACTACTATAGCCAAACATCAGCATGACTGCCAGGCAACTGGTATTGTTTAAAAGGAAACCTTTATATCCCTCTTAGTTAAGGTTCCCTTTAAGTCTTCATACCCAGTATATGCACTTGTTTTGTGGATCACAATGGCCCTTATTCAATTCACCTTTTTTCCTACGTTTTCTCCTAGGAGATAACTTTTTATGTTCAGTTTAAAATAACTTTTCATCACTCTGCAATTGAAATTATTCAAAGTATTTTCTGCTGTTTTGCTTGCTGTTGGCTTAAAAGGCATTTTACTGATGTGTGAAAATATCACCTAGGAGAAAACCTAATGAATTTACTTTTTTTTAATTTATTTGTCAGCGAGAGGATCATTATGACTATCGGTTAACTAGCTTTTCAGCAGGAGATCTGTGACGGTCTCCATTATTATCACAAGATGTTACTTTTTAAAGTTTGTTTAATAATATGGGAAATGGTTGGTCTTGATCTTTAAAGAGGAGCTGTTAGGTATAAGGTCTCAGAGAAAATAAACACATATATCAGTAGCTAAAGATTGGCTGTACTTACATTACATATGCATTTCACTGTCCACGTTTGTACTTCACATAATTTTTATATAGTATTTGCAGAGAATGATGCTCCTGACAGCTCATGGCAGGTTCCATGTTTGTCTGTCTCCTATGAAGCCAAATGTGTCGTCATGTCCTGCCTGCTTCCTTATGGTTCCACTCTCACAAACGCTGGTAATGAATAACACTACTGTGCAGTGAATATTAATTAGCCATGTGGCTAGGAACAATAGCGGACTCCTGCAGTGTACTCTGCCCGAGATTTATTAGTGCTGTGAGCTAGACTGTTACATGCTGTTGAAACTTGAGCCTCACTAGCAGCCAGGGGAGGGCCCCAGAATGCTTTGCAGTATCTGTTATTCGGCTTGCGTCCTCCTTAGGAGCCTAGGAATACGGAGCCTTGCTGTCAGCAAACATCTAAAGTAAGAGGGATTTTTAACTGCAGTATTGCCTTTTTGGCTTCCTTCTAAACTGTTTAACACAGGAGAATAGAGGTTTAAATTAGCTTTTGCAGCCTGACAGTTACTCTTTAAAGAAGTAGAATGATGCTGTCACTGATTAAAGCATGAGAAAACCACTCGTGTTTTCCTGAAGGAGTGACTCATCATGTCTCTTTCAATTTCATTCACTCAAAACCTCAGCAATGTGAGTGCAGAGATGAGCCATGAGCCTCAGCGCATGCTCACCTACTGATTAGCTGTACCTCAAGCTATGTGGATGAATGCTCAATTTTTAGCCTGTGGCATTTTAAAGAGAACTAGTTACACATGTGTTGCAAGGATCTAAATATCTGTGAAATATTTGTATTTTCACTCCTATTTAGCTTTTACTTTGAGTCTATTATATCACATCTTGTTTTCTAAAGCGGACCCAAACCAAACCGTTTTTTTAATTCAAAATATTTAGTTGCACCACTCTTGACACATACAAAGATAAATAAACACTCCTTCAAGCCTATGAGCATTTCAGTGCATACTTTTCACCCTTCTCTTTTCATAACTAGGGTTATACAGGTGGCAGCCATTAGCAATTCCTCCTTTGCTGGACACCATCTACTCCACCAGTTTGCCGGATTCTGTCCCGGCAATATGAAAGGTAGGGAGGGGTTCATCCAATAAATGTAAAATAGTTTATATTTGTCATCATGCAGCTAAAAAAAAGCTGCTATTTATTATTATAATTTAGAAAATAGATTGTATTTCTGAAATCTTGTATTTTTAATTTGGGTCCACTTTAAGATGGATGCTGCCCCATCAAACTGCCTGACCTACCCTGATATATATGCACATTATTGTAAAAGAAAGCCCAGCACATTCCAGCATGCATTGTGATACCTACCACACAGGCTCTTTCAGATGATGCCTGGCAAGAACGAGATAGACGCTGCTTGTAGGCTGAAGGCAGGTGAGTTGTTCCTGCCTGCTCTCCCTGCTTCACACTGGAGGCACCTATACCTATACGGGGGCAAGTATACTTGCTATCTATACTGGAAGGCAACTATACTAGCTATCTATACTGGAGGCATCTATAACTATACTGGGGGCAAATATACTTGCTATCTATACTGGGAGGCACCTATGCCTATACTTGGGGCAACTATACTAGCTATCTATACTGGGAGCAACTATACTAGCTATCTATACTGGTAGGCACCTATAAGGGTTGGGGCGGGGGGGCAACTATGCTAGCTATCTCTACTGGGAGGAACCTATACTGGGGGCAACTATACTGGCTACCTATACTTGAGGCACCTAGCATATACTAAGGTAGCTATACTGGAGGCACCTATACTGGAGGTAACTATACTGGCTACATATTCTGGAGGCACCTACCTGGCTAACCTATCCTGGGGCCAACTGTATTGGCTACCAATACTGGAGGCATCTACCTGACTAACCTACAGTGGTTTGCAAAAGTATTCGGCCCCCTTGAAGTTTTCCACATTTTGTCATATTACTGCCACAAACATGAATCAATTTTAATGGAATTCCACGTGAAAGACCAATACAAAATGGTGTACACGTGAGAAGTGGAACAAAAATCATACATGATACCAAACATAAAAAAAAATAAAAATAACTGCAAAGTGGGGTGTGTGTAATTATTCAGCCACCTGAGTCAATACTTTGTAGAACCACCTTTTGCTGCAATTACAGCTGCCAGTCTTTTAGGGTATGTCTCTACCAGCTTTGCACATCTAGAGACTGAAATCCTTGCCCATTCTTCTTTGCAAAACAGCTCCAGCTCAGTCAGATTAGATGGACAGTGTTTGTGAACAGCAGTTTTTCAGATCTTGCCACAGATTCTCGATTGGATTTAGATCTGGACTTTGATTGGGCCATTCTAACACATAGATATGTGTTGTTTTAAACCATTCCATTGTTGCCCTGGCTTTATGTTTAGGGTCGTTGCTGGAAGGTGAACCTCCAGTCTAAAGTCTTTTGCAGACTCCAAGAGGTTTTTTTCCAAGATTGCCCTGTATTTGGCTCCATCCATCTTCCCGTCAACTCTGACCAGCTTTCCTGTCCCTGCTGAAGAAAAGTACCCCCAGAGCATGATGCTGCCACCACCATATTTGACAGTGGGGATGGTGTGTACAGAGTGATGTGCAGTGTTTTTCATTTTGGCCAAAAAGTTCCATTTTGGTCTCATCTGACCAGGCTTTGTTCAAGGCTTTGGAAATCTTTTTGTAGCCTAAACTTGCTTTAAATTTCTCAATAACTTTATCCCTGACCTGTCTGGTGTGTTCTTTGGACTTCATGGTGTTGTTGCTCCCAATATTCTCTTAGACAACCTCTGAAGCCGTCACAGAGCAACTGTATTTGTACTGACATTAGATTACACACAGGTGCACTCTATTTAGTCATTAGCACTCATCAGGCAATGTCTATGGGCAACTGACTGCACTCAGACCAAAGGGGGCTTAATAATTACACACACCCCACTTTGCAGTTATTTATTTGTAAAAAAAAAAAATGTTTGGAATCATGTATGATTTTCGTTCCACTTCTACACCACTTTTCACGTGTACACCACTTTGTATTGGTCTTTCACGTGGAATTCCAATAAAATTGATTCATGTTTGTGGCAGTAATATGACAAAATGTGGAAAACTTCAAGGGGGCCAAATACTTTTGCAAACCACTGTATACTGGGGCACCAAGAGAGGGAAGCCTCAGGATCCTATTGAGTCTTCCCTTGCTACTCCGTTGTCCCCCGTCGTTGACTGCCCCCCACCCCCCAAAAGATTTTAGACAAGGCAATCATCTTGTAATACTGTATACCGTAATACGGTCATACCGTGACACTTTTTTAGATGGCTATCATACAGTCTGATTTCATACCGTTGCAACCCTACTGCTATGCCAGAGGAGAGGTTAGAGAGGCTAAAAATGGTGCTGGTGGGGGATTCTGTGCCAGTAGATGGCCTCATACAAGTACCAGCTATCAGGGACTTACCTGTACGCTCCCGCGATGTAGGCTCCCGTGGTGAAACTCAAGCTGCTCCGTTCACTTCCGCATCTGTGCACGCAGCCCCTAGTAACCCCGGTGTCCTTCCTGACAGGGCTGCACGCACCGCTCCTGACAGATTGCGTTACAGCGCTGAAGGGGGACGGATGTTTTTGTAGTAGACGTCCGTCCTATGCCCTAAGGAAACGCAGGACTTAGTATCAGCTGACCGGTTAGTCAGCTGGCATATAGGCAGGCTTGTATCTTGTGTCAGCTGATCTGTTAGTCAGCTGACACGCAGGCAGGGCGGATTGCATGTGATTGGTTGCTGTGTTGTGTGGGCAGCCACTGATTGGATGTTGCTAGTATTTAATGCTTGCTGTGACACTCTGATGTTGCCCGTGATAGCTTTGGCTGTGTGTTTATTGCTGGGTGCTTATTGTCATATTGGATTATCTGTGTACAGACCTTGCCTGGAAATCGACTATTCTCTCTGATTGCTGTCTGTATTGACCCTTGCCTGGAAACCGATTACTCTCTGATTGCCGCCTGTACCAACTCTCTCACTCTCTGGATCTCGACTACTCTTTGAACTCTGCCTGGATCGTCCTTGGATTGCCTGACTCTGATATTGCCTGCTCCCTGTGTACCTTGATATCTCTGATCTTATGTTTATGACCTTGGATTGTTACTGGACTTTGCTCTTGTCTCCTGTTTGGGTTCTGGTGGGTTATCTAGTTGGGCACTGTGGCATGTACCTTATGTGACCACCAGAGGCCTCTAGTGTTTGGTTTCTACCATTTGGGACATCACACAGGCACCCCGGTACACAGAAGTGAGGAGAGGAAGAAGCAGCTAGTGGGAAGAAAAGTGACCAGAACTGCGCCATGGACAGGTGAGAGTAGCTAAGTCGGCCATCGATTCGAACACCACTAACGTTGTGCTCCCAACCTGCTCGATCAACAAATATTTTCCACCCTGCGCAATAGACCGATTTGGATGTGAATCAATGTAACATTGATTTGTGGCATATTATATCAAATGATCGAATTAGCCAGATTTTGAAGAAGAAAATCAGTAAGTGTATGGCCTCCTTTAGTTTTTTCATGTTTCCCACTCATTTTGTGCTGTGTCTTAATGTTTTAGAGCAGAAATGTATTTTGAGCCTAATACCACTTTACATTATTTAGTTATAAGGACTGAGGCAGGGATGGCAGAAGTACTGTAGTACTGCCAGAACCCTACAAGGTAGGTTATGGGTGGAGGAATAGTTAAGCAGTCAACAATGTAATATCAGGCAATAATGCGGTACCCCATGACCCATAACACATGAGATCAGAAGATTGGGGTTTTGAATTGCTAGACAAGGGTCAATTCAGTGTCCTGACCTGACCCACAAGCAGGCATCAGTTTGTGCAGCAATAAATCCAAACTAAGGGCCGGCTTACATGGGTGATTACTGCACATTTACCTCTGGCCGTGGCGCTATTCGTTAAAGGACCACTATCATGAAAAATTGTAAAATTTTAAAAATACGTTTATACACATATAAATAAGAAGTATGTTTCTTCCAGAGTAAAATGAGCCATAAATTACTTTTTTCCTATGTTGCTGTCACTTACAGTAGGTAGCAGAAATCTGACAGAACCGACAGGTTTTGGACTAGTCCATCTCTTCAAGAGGGATACTCGACAAAGCATTTATTCTTTATAAAGACGTTCGCTGAAAAGGATTTATACAATAATGCTGGCCAGCCTCCCTGCTCACTGCACACTTTTTTGGCAGTTGGACAGAGCAACAGCCATTCGCTAAGTGCTTTTGAAAGGAAACAAAACCATGAGAATCCCCCATGAGGAGATGGGCTAGACCAAAACCCATCGGTTCTGTCAGACTTCTACTATCTACTGTAAGTGACAGTAGCATAGGAGAAAAGTAATTTACGGCTCATTTTACTCTGGAAGAAACATACTTCTTACTTGTATGTGTTTACTTGTATTTTAAGTTTTAAAATTTTCGCGATAGTGGTCCTTTAAAACGTTGCCCATTGAAGTGAATGGACAGTGCCTATACCATCGTTTGCGTGTCCCAACCTCAATTTTGTTGTAATTTCAGCCGACTCTGGAAGCAACATGCTGCTTCCAGGGTTGCTTACTGCCACATTTTTGTGTCCCCCTGCGGAGGGACGCTTTCAGGAAAACATATGACTGTCAACCTACCAAAAGCATATGTGAACTGGCTCTAAAGGTCAGGTTAAAGTCATCTACAAAGGGAATTCAAAACCATCACACTCCGCAGAGTAGCACACAGCTAAACACCATCACAGGACAAGGTGCACTGGACAGAGCAAGATCTTTGCTGGGGCTGGCAAATTAATACTTAATTACTGCAAAATTAAAACTTAATTGCTTGGTGAAACTTGCCTTCTTAAAACAAGGAAATTTGCAATAATTCAGCTATGTGAACATTTGTGGTTACCTACGATGACCAGACGTCCCGCTTTACCCGGGACGCGTCCCGCCTTCGGGGATTGCTGTCCCAGGATGCCTTGTGTCACGGGAAACGTCCTGCTTTAAGCAGCGGGACGTCTCGCCTCGGGACTCTGGACACCGCAATTGCAACTGGCAGCGGCGCCTATTAGACGCCGCGCCAGTTCACAGCCCGCAGCCCCGCTCTAGCCTGCATAGTCTTCCGGCAGGCAGAGCAGCGCTACGGGAAGATGGCGTCCGAAGCCCTGTACTGGAGACTATTTGTGTCAGCGCGTAAGACTGCAGGAGGAAGATCTCGGAGAAGCTGCGCGCCAGAGGAGAGGAGACTTCTGTCAGGTGAGTAAATTCTTTTTTTTTTTTTTTGCAGGTGTTATGCTGCCCACATTGCGTTATTTCCTGCTGAAATGTTGCCCACATTGCGTTTCTTTTCTGGTGAAATGTTGCCCACATTGCGTTTCTTTTCTGGTGAAATGTTGCCCACATTGCATTTATTTACTGCTAAAATGTTGCCCACATTGCGTTTATTTACTGCTAAAATGTTGCCCACATTGCGTTTATTTTCTGGTGAAATGTTGCCCACATTGCGTTTTCTTTTCTGGTGAAATGTTGCCCACATTGCGTTTTCTTTTCTGGTGAAATGTTGCCCACATTGCGTTTCTTTTCTGGTGAAATGTTGCCCACATTGCATTTATTTACTGCTAAAATGTTGCCCACATTGCGTTTATTTACTGCTAAAATGTTGCCCACATTGCGTTTATTTACTGTTGAAATGTTGCACACATTGCGTTTATTTTCTGGTGAAATGTTGCCCACATTGCGTTTTCTTTTCTGGTGAAATGTTGCCCACATTGCGTTTTCTTTTCTAGTGAAATGTTGCCCACATTGCATTTATTTCCTGCTGAAATGTTGCCCACATTGCGTTTATTTTCCGGTGAAATGCTGCCCACATTGCGTTTATTTTCTGGTGTCTGGGTTAACTGCTGCTGCATTTATTATTTAATGGTCATAGTTAGCTATATTTGCTGCTTTGGGGTTACGGTATACTAATAAATAGCATCACACAGTTTCTGCACACCCATGATGCAGATCCTCGTTTCACCACATCATGGCGGAAACACTGCTTTCTTATGCCTCGCTGTTACATCATTACTTTAGCTCTGCCCACACAATGTAATGGCCACGCCCATTTTTCAGCGCTGCGCACGCAGCATATGCCCCCAATTTTTGCCACAAAATGGCCCAGCCCCCCCCCCCCCCCCCCCCATCCCATCCCAGGTTGAACCCAGAAAAATCTGGTCACTCTAGGTTACCCCCAATGCACCACTACTGAATATGCAAATTATCTCTTCGCCCCTGTAAGCAAGACAAGCATCCAGAATCGCTGGTGTATAGCAAGTCTATAGTTTTAAATATTAAACAGCCACACCAACCCCACATGTAGACAGCCTGTTTTGGGCTTTTGGTCCTCATCAGTACATGGCAGGGATTGATATGGCTGTATGGGATAGGGGTTGGACCAGTACAGCAGAGTAACCAAGCAGCTCGGGGTGACCCAAACCACTAGAAATGTATACGGGGATAAAAGAGACCGAAAAGCCCTCCTACTAATAAGCAATGCTCAGTGAAATTTACCTTCTTAAAACATAAGGAAATTTGCAATAATTTAGCTATAAGTGAACATTTGTGGTTACCCACAATGCACCACTACTGAATATGCAAATTATCTATTTTCGCCCCTGTAAATAAGACAAGCATCCAGAACCGCTGGTGTATAGCAAGTCTATAGCTTTAAATATTACACAGCCAAACCAACCCCACATGTAGACAGTCCAATTTCCTGCATAAAAATTTGACTGGACTTTGCAAATAGCTTTTCAGCGCCATCCTCTTTGATACACAGAAATATTTGACACGTAGAGGATGCGAACAAGCTTGGTTTACACTTACTGCTATTTTCTAAACAAGTGCTAACTAGCTGTGAGCGCCACCCTTTGTTGGTTTATCCGTGATGTAGACAGCCTGTTTCGGGCTTTTGGCCCTCATCAGTACATGGCAGGGATTGATATGGCTGTATGGGATAGGGCTTGGACCAGTACAACAGAGTAACCAAGCAGCTCGAGGTGACCCAAACCACTAGGAATGTATAGGGGGATAAAAGAGACCGAAAAGCCCTCCTACTAATAAGCAATGCTTGGTGAAATTTGCCTTCTTAAAACAGAAAAGAAGGCAAATTTCGCAAGCATTGGTTATTAGTAGGAGGACTTTTCGGTCTCTTTTATCCCCCTATACATTCCTAGTGGTTTGGGTCACCTCGAGCTGCTTGGTTACTCTGTTGTACTCATTAATTGCTAATTTAATTTTCCCTCCGGCTGCAAATGGCGTTGATAGAGGGACTAACGTTTGTGGGCATGCACCAGTCTAGGAGGAGAGCGGCTCTTGCAGGCCGTTGGGCATGCTGCGTGTCATTTCTGGGTGATTAGCAGGCGCTAGGAGGGTGGCACCCTATGGGATAATTTCACTGCAGCGATACAGTTTTTATAAAATTTCACACACAGTGCCTGTGGCATTTTGCCAGTGATAGTGCCTAAGAATGTAGTAAAATTGCTAATGCCTTCAAAATCGATTGCTAAAATGTAAAAATAAAAGCATTTGCACTTACAGATTTCCAGAGGAATCCAGACCTCAGACTGAATCTCAAGGATGGAATTGTCAGACCATGAAAGACTTACACAAACAAGATAGAATGATAGAAGCTATTAAAAATGTTACATATGAAAATGCTGTCCAAACCAGCATTTACAATTCTGACAACAGCAAGCAGTGCCTGTCAAGGATGTGTAAGCCAAAGCAAATTGTTTTTGGGATATCATAGAATCCAAGTGATATGTACAGTATCTCTGAATTAAGGTGGCCACACACGATACAATACAATGATCCGATTTTACAGTAATTCGATAAAAACAATCGTATCTCTCGAAAAAATCGAAAGCTTTTTTTTAATTCGACTGAAAAATCTGATCAGATTTTTTTTCGATTTAAATCGATCCGGAATGCCAGATATTTCTGTTCAATTTCTACTAAAGATTGTATGGTGTGTGTTGGATTGTTAATTTATTAATATACACACCCTAGCAATTTTCTCTGAGTTTCCAATCATTTTTATCATAATTGAGGAAAAAAATGAACATAGGTGTGTGGTACATTGGTCATATTTTTGAAATGTTACAATCAGTCAGAAAAATTGATTGCATTTCTTAAATTGAACAGATATTTAAAAAAAATTGTATGGTGTGTGGCCACCTTTAGGCCCCGTTCACACTTGCGGTTTAGTAAAAACCGCACCGGATGTCCGGACCGCACCGTATCCGGACCGGACCTGATCCGTACGGTTCCTATCCGGATCCGGTCCGTTTGCATCCGGTTTCCGTGCGGTGTGAACACGGTTGCGGTCCGGATCCGGTTTCTTAAGGAGATAACATCCTTTTAATTACCTGGGTTCTGGGAGGTCAGCAGAAGGGTCTGGGGTCATTGTTGGAGACAGGTGGACGTGTGGAGACCATCCGTGGATACAGAGACTGAAGTTGGGACCATGGATCCAGGCATTTTTTACTCGTAAACCTGGGAATTCTCTCTGTTGTTCGCCTCCTTCAGACATATCAGACATGTTGCTGGCAAAAAGAGCTCCAGCATGAAATCGCTGCTGCCCCACTCTTCGCTGGGCCCATGTGGTCCCCATCCAAAATGCATAGGAAGTGGGGTAGAACGTCCGGTTTTTGTAGCCAGTGTGTTGTGCGCTCTCCGGCTCTCATTGCTTTGTATTGGCCGGATGGTGCAGTCCGGCTCCGCTCCGGATACGGCTGCCGGAGGAGCCGGACCAAAAAATAGCGCATGTTGGAACGGACGCCGGAGTCCGGATCCGGCCCGGATCTGGTCCGGCTCCGGTCCGGCAGAACGGACGCATGTGAACGGACGCATAGGCTTTCATTGCCATGCCGTGCGTCTGTTCCGTCCGTTCTGAAAGCGGTCCGGCTCCGGCACGGCGATTCCGGACGGCCACCGCTAGGCTTGAAAGATAAATCGAATTTAAACCGAAATCGTGATCATCAAGATCACAATTTCGGAATCGTCAAAGCGGCAATTATCGCGATCACGTCATTTCCACATGGGGGAAGTTTAAAGAAGTGGCTTCAAACTTTCCCAAAGTCCCAGCGCGTGCGGCCTGAAGCGTTGGACATACCTTCCACACGGGTCCAACGCTGTTCGTCCTCTATCGCAGTCTGCCGGCTCTTGTGCTTTGCAAAACTCCAGGTTCCTGTATGTCACATGACATACAGGAAGTATTCCGTGCATTAGAGCCTGCAGGAGGCGAAGTGGATAGACGGGCATCGCTGGACTCCTGCTTGAAGCTATGTCCAGAACTGATGCAGCTTGAGGGACAGAGGAGGCACAGAGAGACACAGAGTGGGCACAGAGACAGAGCAGGCACAGAGAGACACAGAGGGAGCACAGAGAGAGACACAAAGAAACAGATCAGGTACAGAGACACAAAGGGGGCAAGAGAGAGACCCAGAGGAGGCAAAGGGGGCACAAAGAGAGGCAGGGGGACAGAGGGGGAACAAACAGGGAAAGAGGGGAACAAAGCTTGATTTGAAGGAAATCGCGAATCGAAATCGCAATTTCAGACAGAAATCGCTCAATTCAATTTTTTTCCTAAAATAATTCAGGCTCAGCCACCGGTAATGTGAACCGGGCCTTAGACTAAACCAAAATTAAAACTAAACTTGCAGTTTATAATTTAGCTTATACCCCAACTTCCCAACATAGAGTTGTGGACCTTAAAGGGAAGGTTCAGGGACTAGCTAAAAAAAATAAAAATCCATTTCCACTTACCTGGGGCTTCCTCCAGCCCGTGGCAGGCAGGAGGTGCCCTCGGCGCCGCTCCGCAGGCTCCCGGTGGTCTCCGGTGGCCGACCCGACCTGGCCAGGCCGGCGGCCAGGTCGGGCCTCTTCTGCGCTCCATGGTGCGTTCCACGCCGGCGCGCTGACGTCATCGGACGTCCCCTGGGTTGTACTGCGCAGGCTCAGAACTACTGAGCCTGCGCAGTACAGGCCGGAGGACGTCCGATGACGTCAGCGTGCCGGCGTGGAACGCACCATGGAGCGCAGAAGAGGCCCGACCTGGCCGCCGGCCTGGCCAGGTCGGGTCGGCCACCGGAGACCACCGGGAGCCTGCGGAGCGGCGCCGAGGGCACCTCCTGCCTGCCACGGGCTGGAGGAAGCCCCAGGTAAGTGGAAATGGATTTTTATTTTTTTTAGCTAGTCCCTGAACCTTCCCTTTAAGTGAGAGGCATAAATCATAGCAGCATGCAAATGTAATTTTTAGAACCAGATTTCAATTTGACACTTTTGCCCTTGGAAGTTAACACTTACACTTAGGTTTATAAATATTTGAGACACAGACCACTTTTTTCTTATTTTGATTCTGTACATTACCACAATGAATTTTAAAAGAAACCTACAATGCCATAAAAAAAGTTTCACTCACCTGGGTCTTCTACCAGCCCCCTGCAGACGTCCTGTGCCCACGCCGTCCTTTAGCGATCCCCCACCGCGGCTCGCTTTCGTTTCCCTCTGTCGCCGGCCACTACGCCTGCAGGGGCCTTGGCCACGCTCGTCCTCATTCGCGCTCCTGTCAACGGGAGCCTCCTGCTCAGGTGCAGCAGAGATATACTCTTCGCAACCGAGCACGCACATGGCTAGGGCCACACAAGCGCAATGGGTGTTGACTTACAAGTCGGCGAAAATGAAACTTAGCCGCGACAGGGGACCGGAGGATGAGTGACAGCGTGGGTACAGAGCTGCTGCAGGGGGCTGGCAGAAGCCAAGGTAAGTGAAACTTATTTTTTTTTTTTTTTATGGCATTACAGGTTTCCTTTAAGGCTGTTCTTACACCTGGCCATTGCGTTGCGCTGTTGAATAGGAAGTAAGTCACTCGAATTCCCTGATTTGCTTGTTATAGTCATGTCACTCAGCACATGCGCGCTGCACCACAAAACATATTTCAGTTTTCTGGGTCGCCTATTGACTTTCATTTCTTCTGCCACACTGTTGACTTTGTGGTGGATCGGCTGCCAATTGGGAACTTCAGCCGCAATGCGATGTGGTAAGTCTGCCTTACGTTGATGTTGCGTTACTCTGTGGTAAAACAGGGTAACACAGCGCACATTTGCAAGGCAAGTATAAAGGTGGTGTAAAAGAACATTGCAAAGATTAAACATCTGATTCCCCCAGAGGATCTTCCAACCCTAGTTCACGCCTTCATCACATCACGGCTGGATTACTGCAATGCCCTTTATGCTGGCCTCCCCAAAAAGGACTTGCGTCGCCTGTAATTAGTGCAGAATGCTGCTGCCAGATTGCTAACAAACCAGCCTCGCCACTGTCACATTACACCGATCCTTCACTCACTGCACTGGCTACCAGTAGAATGGAGAATACTCTTCAAGATTGGACTGCTGACATTCAAATCTCTGCACAATCAGGGCCCTGGATACATGAAGGACTTGCTGAAGCTGCACCACACCTCTCACAACCTCAGATCAACAAGTTCTATAAACTTGGTCACTCCCAGAGTGCACCTCAAAAAATCTGGAGATAGAGCCTTCTGTCATGCTGCCCCTACTCTTTGGAACTCCCTGCCACACCCAGTAAAGACAGCACCATCCCTGGAGCTATTCAAATCCAGACTGAAAAGCCACCTGTTTAGCCTGGCATTTCCGGACTTATAAAATTCTTCCTCTGTACCACAATGGTCTGAGCCATGCTTATGCGCTTTGAGTCCTATGGGAGAAAAGCGCTCTACAAATGTTATTTGTTGTTGTTGTAAAAGGGGCCTAAATTAAACCACTCTGATGCAGTTGAAGTGCAGAAGTTCAGTTTTAATTCACAATAATATGAAGTGTTATGCCAGTGGGAACAGCAGCCAAGTCTGATCAATGGGTATCCCAAGTCCCTAAGTAAATGTAAATAAAATAAAATATCAGACTGCGCTAGAACTTCTCAAATTCTTGTGTTATTGTAAGGAATCACTGACTTGAATGTGGACCACCAATTGATCCCCCTGTAAAAATAGAAACCGTTTCACCCACTCTTTGGAGGTAATATAGCAATAAAATATGTGAGTACACACAAAAATCTAAGAATACATAATAATTGATAAAAAAAACTTCATAAAAATCCATATAATAGTAAATTCCAAGTTTAATTGCAGGTGTGGTACTCCTTATGACGCTGGGGCTTGGTTTCTTTAGATAGGCATTTGTGCACTAACATTCAGTTGATGAAAATTGTGTATAGCAATCTGACACATAGATTGAAAAACAGTGTTGCTCTGTTCCTTTAAACTGCGTGCAGTGGGTATGCATGCATTGGCACTGATGGAAATATGCTGTATACGATCCAACATATAGATAAATAGGTGGTGTTGGTTAATTCTTTAGAGATGCGTACAATCACTTATAGATTTGATGGTAATGTGTACCTGATGGGCAAGTGTGAGCATTCATGTATTTTTACTCACGCTAGGCTCCTTCAGTGTTGCTCCATAGGGGATTGATGGCTTTGCGGGGAGACGCTCAATCCCACTCGCCCCGGCTGGCGGCAGAGTTGGAGAGACTTGACTAACTGCTTGGATGGTAGCGCAGCGTCGGGCGGCTTGCCCGGCTCCCGTAGTGTATGAGGAGCATCCTCCCACTGATGGGGAGATGCTTCCGTAGCGACTTCAGCGGTCCGGACCAGCGCTGGATGGGCACGCCTCCTTCTCCATACTGTGTAACGTCACACGTTGTAGCCAATGCTGACGTTTCGGAAGGTACGCCTTCCTTTCTCAAAGCTAGGCTACAGGGGGATAGAAGGGCTGCCATTTAAAGTGCTGACAGCGCTGGATCACTGCTGTCATTCAAATGCATAAAGTTCTAGGTCCTTATTGAGACCATGAGGAACTAAAGCCACATCTACACGAGTAGATGCGGCCGCGATGCTGCTTATCAATCGAGCCGCTGATGCGGCTCGATTGATAAGATCCGACAGGACGGATCTCCGTACCGCCGATTCCCTGCTCAATCCCCGCGAGGGGACAATGGCAGGGAATCGTGCGGGAGATAAGCGGCGCCGGCGGGGACGAGCGGGCACGAGCGGGGAATCGAATGCGGCGCACGCGCGGCGAGCGGGGTAGCGGCGGGCATGCGGAAGAGGCGATCCGCCGGCTAATCGAGCCGCCGGATCGCTACAATGTCCCTCCGTGTAGATGGGGCTTAAAGTATTAAGACTATAGATCCAAAAAGATTCTCGCCTAGACATTTCCATTAGGAAGTCGCCTGCCCTCCATGGTTTTGTTACTTTTTCTATGACACAGAATTTTGATCCTTTAAAGGAGTTCTGTGGGGGGTTTCTGAGGAGAAAAACCGACACTTACCTTAGGCTTCTATCTGCCCCTGCAGCGGTAATGTCCCACGCCGTCCTCCTCCCATCTGCCGTTCTCCGCCGCCGGCCCCGGTCTAGCGCGGCATGGGATCCAACTTCGGCTGCGCTACAGTGGCCGCGCACCCGCTCGCTTCAGCCTGCGTCATCGGAAGCTTACTGCGCAAGCGCAGTACAAGAAAACGTACTGCGCCTGCACAATAAGCCTCAGATGACGCGAGCGGAAGCGCGCATTATTCGTCTATGTGACAGACGAATAATAGCGGATGGGAGCAGGATGGCGTGGGACATTACCGCTGCAGGGGGCTGATCGAAGCTCCAGGTAAGTGGCAGTTTTTGTCCTCAGAAACCCCCACAGAACCCCTTTAAAGGAGCAGTTGTGTAACAATTTGTAATGAGCTGATAATGGATGTTTCTTATTTCCTTTTTGTATATTGGCACAGTGTTCGCCTAATCTTTCTCTTAATGGGCGTTTTGTCCTTCCCACTGATTGTTTGGAGCAGGGGCATGTCAGAACATAAATTACCCCCCCCCCCCCCCCCCGGTGTCACAATTTGTGACATCTTTAATGCAAAATTGTTCCTTGTTAGTTCTAGATATTAATTCTTTGACCCTCTCCACAGGAAATTTAGTTTCCTTACAGGCCCTGCAAAATCCGCATTTTTTTTGAAGTAACCATCTTGTCATTTAACCTTATTGTTCCTTATGTTGGGTGCTAGTATGTTGCCCACATTCCTGGATCTTTTGAATATAATTTTTGGATTTTCTGAGATTTCGGTGAGAAGGGGATATTCCAGTATCTTCCTACTGTCTTCCTCACCCTATATGCTTGGAATAGTTCATAATTGGCTGGGTTGTTCATAAGTTTGCACATTGGATGTTTTCTCTTTTAACAGGTTTTGCCTAATGGTGTTTCTTGCTTTTTCCTTGGCGTTTATGAAGACATCTTCAGGGTACCCTCTACATTCAAAGCGCCTCTGTAGTGTCTCAGCTTCATCTTCAAAGTCCACCAGTCTGGTGCACTTTCTCCTCAACCTCAGAAATTGACCCTGAGGTATATTGGTAAGCCACCTTAAATGGTAACAGCTGTCAATATTGATATAGCTGTTGATATCCATCTGTTTTAAATATGTTTTGGTCATAATTTCCCCTTCCTCTATGAACACAGTGAGGTCCAGAAAGTTGACCCTTTGTTTGCTGTATTCTCCAGTGATCTTTAAATTATAATCATTAATGTTTATCCAGCTTATAAAGCCTTCTAAACTCTCCTGTGTGCCTTTCCAAACAAAGAAGGCGTCGTCTATAAACCTTCAGAGCACCAGGGCGGGTCCGGGGCCCATGGGACCACCGAGCACAAATCTTTCCCAGTGAGCCATATAAAGGTTTGCAAATGCCGGAGCAAACCGGGTCCCCATCGCCATCCCGGTGCCCTGGAGGAAGCACCACCCCTCATATACAAAGTAATTATGTTGAAGTATGAACAAAATACGGACAGCTTGTACTCCCTTTTCATAAGGTATTACCGTATATAGAGCGTTTACGTCCACTGTGTATAGCCAATTAATCTTTAAGCCATGTATATTCAGACAGGATCTTGAGGAAGTGTCTGGTGTCTTTAATGTAAGTAGGGGTTGATTTAACAATTTCCTGTAAATATAAATCAACATATCTTGATAAATTGAAAGTCATGGAGCCAATCCCCGATATTATTGGTCTCCCCAGAGGATCTGTAAGACCTTTGTGTATCTTAGGGAGATGATAATATATGGGGATCCTCGGGTTGTCATTATACAAATAGGTAAATTCATCCCCATTTAATATTAAAAGAGAAAACATCCAATGTGCAAACTTCTGAACAACCCAGCCTAATTATGAATTATTCCTCCCAAGCATATAGGGTGAGGAAGACAGTAGGAAGATACTGGAATATCCTAGAGAGGATCCCCTTCTCACCCCAATATTATCAGAAAATCCAAAAATTATATTCAAAAGATCCAGGAATTTGGGCAACATATTAGCACCCACCATAAGGAACGATAAGGTTAAAAGATGGGTACTTCAAAAAATGTGAATTTTGCAGGACCTGTAAGGAAACTAAATTTCTTGTGGAGAGGGTCAAAGAATTAATATCTACAACTAACAAGGAACAATTTTGCATTAAAGATGTCACAAATTGTGACACCGGGGGGGGGGGGGGGGGGGGTAATTATTATTTTGACATGCCCCTGCTCCAAACAATCTGTGGGAAGGACAAAACGCCTGTTAACCTTCCTGGCGGTAACCCCGAACCACGTTTGGGGTAAGCCATGCAGGAGGATTTCTCAGGCCCTGCTGGGCCGATTTGCATAATTTTTTTTTTTTGCTGCACGCAGCTAACACTTTGCTAGCTGCGCGAGCACACCGATCGCCGCCGTTCCGCGCCAATTCGCCTCTATCCGCTGCTTTGCCCCCCCCTTGCGCAGCCTGGCCTATCAGCGCCAGGCAGCGCTGAGGGGTGGATCGGGACTCTGATGACGTCGGTGACGGGGGAAGCCCTCCAGAAAATCCCGTTCTTTAAACGGGATTTCCTGATCGCAGATCGCTGGAGGCGATCGAAGCGGCTATCATGTAGCGAGCCCTAGGCTCGCTACATGATTAAAAAAAAAAACTGCTGCGCTGCCCCCTGGCGGTTTTTAATAGACCACCAGAAGGGTTAAGAGAAAGATTAGGCGAACACTGTGCCAATATACAAAAAGGAAATAAACATCCATTATCAGCTCATTACAAATTGTCACACAACTGCTCCTTTAAAGTGTAACTGTCGGGCATAAAGTAAAAAATCAATTCTTTATTTTTATCTGGTAAACAAGTAATACGGATGCTAACCAGGCAATCCAAAAGTTAAAATCACTATTATTTTTCTTGCTGATGAATGATAATTCCCCAGTTTACCTGACTTTATTTGGTACACACAAAGGGCTTGATTCACAAAAGAGTGCTAACTGTTAGCACGGGCGTTTTCGTGCAAATTTTCGCATTGCGCGCAAGCGCAAATTTTCCCGTGAAATCAATATCGTTTCCGCGCAAAAATTCGCGTTTGCGTGCGAAAACGTTATTGTTTCGCACGAAAATTCGCGATCGCGCGCAATGCGAAAATTCACGCGAAAACGCCTGTGCTAACAGTTAGCACTCTTTTGTGAATCAAGCCCAAAATTTGGTACACAAAAAGGAAGTTGCAGGGCTTGCTGGTTTGACCTTTTTTGCTTCTCTAGTAGAGAAGTAGAAGTAGAGAAGCAAAAGATGACAACCCAGCATGCCCAGCAACTTCCTTTTTGTGTACCACATTTTATGTGTACCAAATAAGAGTCAGGTAAACTGGGGAATTATCATTTATCAATAAGAAAAGTAATAGTTGTTTTAACTTTTGGATTGCCTGGTTAGCATCCTTATTATTTGTTTACCAGATAAAAGTACACTTTAAAGGATCAAAATTCTGTGTCAAAACCATGGAGGGGAGGCAACTTCCTAATGGAAATGTCTAGGCAAGAATCCTGTTGGATCTATAGTCTTAATACTTTAGTTCCTCATGGTCTCAATAAGGACCTAGAACTTTATGCATTTAAATGACAGCAGTGATCCAGCGCTGTCAGCACTTTAAAAGGCAGCCCTTCTAACCCCCTGTAGCCTAGCTTTGAGAAAGGAAGGCGTACCTTCCGAAACGTCAGCATTAGCTACAACGTGTGACGTTACACAGTATGGAGAAGGAGGCGTGCCCATCCAGCTCTGGTCCGGACCCGTTGAAGCCGCTATGGAAGCATCTACCCATCAGCGGGAGGATGCTCCTCACACTACGGGAGCCGGGCAAGCCGCCCGACGCTGCGCTGCCATCCAAGCAGTTAGTCAAGTCGCTCCAACTCTGCCGCCGGCCGGGGCGAGTGGGATTGAGAGTCTCCTCGCAAAGTCATCAATCCCCTATGGAGCAACACTGAAGGAGCCTAGCGTGAGTAAAAATACATGAATGCTCACACTTGCCCATCAGGTACACATTACCATCAAATCTATAAGTGATTGTACGTATCTCTAAAGAATTAACCAACACCTATTTATCTATATGTTGGATCGCTATACAGCATATTTCCATCAGTGCCAATGCATGCATACCCACTACACGCAATTTAAAGGAACAGAGCAACACTTTTTTAAATCTATGGGCCATATGCAATTCACTTTTTCTCCTGACTTTTCTCCTAGGAGATAATTTTTCATCTTCACATTAAAATACATTTTCAGAACTTTTCAACTACAAAAATAAAGAAAAAGTAAATTAAAAAGGACTATCAAAAGTATTTTGAGCATTTTCTTGCTTTCTGATGGCTTTAAATGCATTTTATTGACAAATTTAAAAATATCACCCATGAGAAAACTCTGAAGAAAAAATTAATTGCATATGGGCCTATGTGTCAGATTGCAATACACAATTTTCATCAACTGAATGTTAGTGCACAAATGCCTATCTAAAGAAACCAAGCCCCAGTGTCATAAGGAGTACCACACCTGCAATTAAACTTGGAATCTACTATTATATGGATTTTTATGAAGTTTTTTTTAAATCAATTTTTATGTATTCTTAGATTTTTGTGTGCACATATATTTTATTGCTATTTTCCCACCAAAGAGTGGGTGAAACTGTTTCTATTTTTACAGGGGATCAATTGGTGGTCCACATTCAAGTCAGTAATTTCTTACAATAAAATAAGAATTTGAGAAGTTCTAGCGCAGTCTGATATTTGATTTTATTTCAGTTTTAATTCAGTTAGGGGAGCAAAACGATTGCATAAAAATGTGAAACAACTAAAGCATTTTTTTAACACAATCCCTTCATTTCAGGGGCTCAAAAGTAATTGTTCAAATTAAATAAGTGGAAATAAAATGTCCAATTTTAATACTTGGTTTAAAACCCTTTGCTGGCAGTGACAGCCTTGTACTCATGGACATCACCAGATGCTGGGTTTCTTCCTTTTTGATGTTCTGCCTGTCCTTTAATGCAGTAGATTTCAGCTGTCTGTCTGTCAAAAACTTTTCTGTCAAAAAGTTTAGACTTCAACAAGTGAAATGCATGCTCAGCTGAGTTAAGATCAGGTGACTGACTTTGCCATTCAAGAATGTTCCACTTCTTTCCTTTAATAAACACCTGGGTTGCTTTGGCTGTATGTTTTGGGTCATTGTCCATCTGTATCATGAAACACTGCCCAATTGTAACGATCGGTGTCAGCAACCAGAGAGAGAATCTGATCCTTGGCGATCCGCAGTATCCCCAAGAATACAAATATACCCGATTATCGAGGATCTGCGGAATCGTCAATAATTAGATATGTCTAACCTCTAGACACCTGAGAGAGTGTAAGTGTTTGGTGCAACAGTAATACTTAGAGGAGTGTCCCCATAAAGGGGATACAAGGCAGCATGGGATACTGCCTGAAGGACAGGCTCCTTCCTCGGCCTGAGGCTCCCAAATGGGGGGAGTCAGGCTGAGTGAAGGAAGGACCAGAGTGTGAGTGACACCAAGGGTGGAGTGTCACTGACAGATCTGTGAACTATCTCTAAACAGAGGAAATAGTTCTCGAGGTCGGACTAGCCAGGTTGGCAACAGACAGACAGATAAGGTACAAAGACAGAAGGCTGATTCGGTATCCAAGACAGACAGGGTTTGGCAATGTGATAACAGATATGCGTGGTACCGAATCAGAAAGCAGAGGGATGGTCAGGAAAGCAGAAGGTCATAACAGATAATGTACAATGCCTAGTCTTGGGTGTGAGTTCCGTGATCATCAACACCCTGGAACTAGTCTGGAATATAACACAAAGACAATACAGTTCCCTAATCTTGGGTGTGAGGGCCTTGATCTCAACACCCTGGAACAATGCTAGAGAATACACAGAAGATATACAGTATTCCTAGTCTGGGGTGTGAGGGCCTTGATCTCAACACCCTGGAACCGGTCTAACAAATAATACAATTCAATTAGTACTTTAAGCTATCAACAGAATCTGGCTAAGTGTGAATTCCCAGGTCCACCTAGTTCAAACACACTGTAAGGATCTGACTATGGTCTGAGTGCCTTCACGCAAGTGTTAGCAATGGCAGACAACCAGCAACTGACAAGCAGCAGAATATATAGTTGCTGGACTCTGCCGCCCCGCCCGTGCCATTCAGCCAATCATGAGTCCTGCAGGAATCAGCTGATCTTCCTGATCAGCTGACACTTCCCCTGCTGGTATAAAGGTCCTGAGCTCAGGCCCGCGCGCGCGTAGCTCTCCATCTGCCTATGTGCACTAACAGACCCAGCCACACCAAGCGCACGCTGCTGCATGCAAACCGCCGCGTTGGACGCGGAAACAGCCGCTATGCTGTCAGGACATGCGGCGGCTTTTCCGCATTCCACCATACTACCTGACGCGTGTCTATGCGTGCAAACCGCCGCGTTGGACGCGGAGTCAGCCGCCTTGCTCTTGGCACATGCGGCGGCTTTTCCGCGTTTTCTCACACCAATCAATTTGACTGCATTTAGCTGGATTTGAGCAGGCAGCATGTCTTTTAACCCCTCAAAATTCATTCGGCTGCTCCTGTCCTGTGTCTCGTCATCAATAAACACTAGTGTCCCAGTACCCACTAGTGTCCCATTATCACTGGCAGTCATGCACACCCAAGCTGTCACACTACCTCCACCATGTTTTACAGATGATGTATCTTTGATCTTTGGATAATGAGCTGTTCCATGCCCTCTCCAAAACATTTTCTTTTACGTCCTCCCTTCACTTCCTGTAAATTAACTGTTTACCTCTCCAAAAATACCCAAATAACATTTTTCATTAAAAAAAAAAATTACAATAAAAAAAAACCTAAATAGTTACCTAAGGGGCTGAACTTTTTTTTAATATGCATGTCAAAAGGGTATATTACTATATTTTTTTTTTAATTATTAGCTTGCAAATAGTGATGGACGCAAAACTGAAAAAAAATGCACCTTTATTTCCAAATAAAATATTGGCGCCATACATTGTGATAGGGACATCGTTTAAATGGGGTAATAAACGGGACAAATGGGCAAATAAAATACGTGGGTTTTAATTATGGTAGCATGTATTATTTTAAAGCTATAATGGCTGAAAACTGAGAAATAATGATTTTTTTTATTAATATTCCAGTAAAATGCATTTAGAAAAAATAATTCTTAGCAAAAATGTACCACCCAAAGAAAACCTAATTGTGGCGGAAAAAACAAGCTATGGATCATTTTATTGTAATAAGCAGTGATAAAGTTATTGACAAATGAATGGGAGGTGAAAATTGCTTGGATGCATAAGGTGAAAAAACACAGGTGAAAAAGGATGAAGTGGTTAATGACTTCTTTTTTTACCTGTATGGAAAGCTCCTTTGACCTTCATGTTATTTGTTCACAGCAAATTTTTCCACATGCAAGCGCCACACCTCCGATCATCTCCAGGTCTTTTATCTGCTTAATTGATAATGACATAGCGATGAATTTGCCCACACCTGTCCATGAAATGGCCTCTGAGTCAATTGCCCAATTACTTTTGAGCCACTGAAATGCTTCAGTTGCTTCACATTTTTATGCAATCGTTTTGTTCACCCCACTGCATTAAAGCTGAAAGTCTGCACTTGTTTCATTTAAAATTAAGTGTGGTAATGTACAGAACCAAAATTAGAAAAAAATTGGTCTCTGTCTAAATATTTATGGACCTAACTGTATATTGCTTGACAGAAAATGTTTTGCAATTACTAAACAACATAGTTGCGTCTCCCGGATGTAGTGGACCCTGTAATTTCTGCATGTTTTAGTACCACATTTAAATGAATCTCTGTGTTCAATACTTGAGATCGTGTAGCACACAGCCTGCTATCCCTGAAAATAAGTATGGAATCTTTACAACTGCTTGATAACCTAAGCCACAATCAGTCCTACTTCTGGATGTCCCCTGCTACTGCAGCATGGCACTTGATGCCACAATTAGACCTACTTCTACTGTATATGTCCTCTACTGCAGCATGGCACTTGATGTGTGACCAATCAACAGTGCTCAGAATTTGCAATAACTTATGTGAAATAAAACACATTCAGACTGTAATGTGTCTGTTAATTTGAAAGCAAATAGTCTGGTTGTTGTAGCCTAAACCACTGTATTTCCTGTACACTGGTAAATGAAAACAAAAAACCCTTATCACTTGAGCGTAATTTGAGTTTTAAAGACTCCCACAATTTGTTGGCGCTCAAGTCTCCTGCCTGGACTGCCTCTGCAGCAAGCATTGACATGGACACAGCTTTTCGTAAATAATGAAGAGGGTTGTCGGCTAACATTATGCAGGGGATTGCTTCAACTTCACCTTTTAATAGCTGCAGAGCACGATTTGAGTGTTTTGCGAGAGAGTTTCCACTGCGTGGGCGATAGTTTGCTCAGTGGTTTTGTGAGGTGCTGTCCCTGAGAGGAACAAGAATTATCTGTTACATCAACACTTCTCTCCTAACATTTCATATGCGTACCCTTAAAGTGTTGGCCCACCCAAAAGTGCGGACATTTGCAGTAGACATTTGTGGGTTAAATGGGCCATGAAGTACTTTTACCTCCTATCTTATGTTTCTTGCATTTCCAGGTTTGCAGACTTGCTCCACAACCATTTGCATGGAGCTCCTGTTGTCCTTTTTTCTTTAAAAAAAAAATCCTGTAATAAAAAAATACCCCTCTGGGGGATACTTATCTCATGAGGGGGAATCCTCTGGATCCTAACTAGGCTTCCCCCATCCTCCGGGGGTACTCCGTTAAGTGCCTGGGTCCCCCGAAGTGTTGAGATGTAAATATTTACAGCGCAGGCGTACTAGCGGCTTTTCGTTCAGGTAAGGCGGAAATAGCTGAACCCGATCGATTAGCTCTACTGTGCAGGCGCGAGTCCTCTTGTGCCTGCGCAGTAGAGCAGATACGATCGGGCTCGGCTATTTACGCCTAGCCCGAAGGAAGAGCCGTTAATGCGCCTGCGCTGGATCCCGGGCGAGGTAAATATATAAAGCCTTGTCGGTGGAGGATTGCAGAAGGCTTTGGGGGAGCCAGCGCTGGATTGCCTGCAGCTACAGGGATGGGTGGAGCCTCATTGGGACCCTGAGGCTTCAACCTCCCGAAGGAAGTACCCCACAGGGGAGGGTTTTTTTGTATACAGAATCTCTTTAATATGCATTGAGTTGAACATACCACGCTAGGCAGGAACTCCCTTAATGTGCCAGGTACAGACTCCAGAGCCTTTCCAGGGAGATCTCTCCAGAGGTGTACCAAAGAATTAAAAAGATAGAAAGTGACTTGCTGCCAGGGGTGTTTGTAGGCATTACAGGCCACTGCCTGAAGTGCCATTAGTCCTGGGGGGCGCCATGCCCCTGGACCAAGCCATGCCTCAAATACAAAGCCACACCTCCCAGACAAAGCCACACACATCTCCACAGGTGTTTGTACCTCCTTTTTTCCTTTGTGCCACCTTCAGTCTCCCTGTGCCACCTTTATTCTTCCCCCCCCCCTTCCCCGTGCATCCAGAGATGGATTAAAGTGAAATGGTGGCCTAGACAAGCAACGACTTTGGGCCCATGCTTGATGGCTACTTAGTTTTTTGGCATGATTTGTTGGGGGTTAGCATAAACCGGGCCCCTAGACTTTCTCTAGGCCCTAGGCACCTGCCTAAGTTGCCTTGAGGGTGATCCGGCTCTGTGTGCGTACCTCTGTGCCTCCTTCTGTCCCCCTTTGTACCTCCCTCTGTCCCCTTGTCTTATTATCTGTTCCCGTCCCCCTCCTGTGCCTCCCAGTCCAGTGTGTAAAGGCAGAATATAGCGCAGAAAAAGCTGTGCTCTAACCTCCCCTCTGGAGTCCAGTGCTGTGCCTGTGCTGCCATCCTGTGTGTTTTGCTCCCTCTAGTGCTGGCTCTTCTCATGTACCGTGTAATCATGCCACATGCGGTAGGAGATACTGGGTACTAGGGTGGGGGGTGAGCGGACAGGCGGAAGCACAGCACTGGACTCCGGCAGAGAGGTTAGAGCACAGTAGCTGCTGCACTATACTCTGCATTTACACACTAACCTGGGGTAGAGCAGGAAGGGGGTATGAAATAAAATGCGACATGATCGGCGTGTTGTTTGTATCTCAGGGACTCGCTATATTAACCATCCACCCTATAAGGGACATTATATTTACTAGTGTGTGGTGTTTTTATTTTGAGAAGGGGGAGGGGATGGGGTGGTGGTGTGACACAGGACTTCTTGCCTGGAGTGACAAAAAGGCTAAAAATGCCCCTGCTTGCCGCAGTGGAGTTACTTCCTTCTGTGATATCAAACATTAAGTCCTCTTTCAGATGGATGGCTGAATGCCAGTAGTTGATCAGTTCAGTGTCTTGTCTGCTGCCCACTCGTGCCATTCATTAACAGTTTAAATGAGGCTGAATGGCAGCATTTGTAACATCATGCGTGTCAGTACTTGACACGGGGTGGTGTTGCTCTCCAGCAGAAATCGGCACCATATCTTGTCTGAGCATGACCTTGCTCAAATGTGACTCCATGGGGGGCTGCCTGTCAACCACTGGTACCGAGCACTAACAAGCGCCTGCGCGATGCATAAGAGCTGCTGACGGGGTGAATTTCCCATCTTCAGCTGCCCATCTGAAAGAGGCCTACTTGCTGAACTTAGCTGTAATAAACTTTTGATTATCTACATTTTATGGGGAACGGAGAACAGTCTACTGCTGAAAAATCAGCACCAGAAGCAATGACTAGACAGTGTCCATCTAAAAATAAAAAAAAGGAATTTGGAAAACATTGGACTTTAAAACTTTAATCTTTGCAGGAAAAAAAATTCTTTTGGATAGGATAGAGGGGGCGGAGCTCGTCTTAGGACTTTTCCTATTTGTATCAACACTGAGGAAGACTTCCTCTGCTTGAATCCTTGTGGTACAGCAATAAAAACTTGATTGGGGGATGGAAATTCTAGCTTTTCCCCACACTTCAGAACAAAAAAGAGTTTTGAATTGTTCCATTTCAGGAACACAGAAAGCAGAACATACCAAGAAGGTGTTCCAATCAAGGCTTGATTTAGGACTGTGCACAAGCCAGTGTGCTGAGTGATGGATATCATGGGCTTGCAAATTTGGGTTCAGCATCCTGGAGCCATGACTGCATAACCCTCGAAGCATGGAGAGGTGGATCAACAGACTGATCCAGAAATCCAATTTAGCCCTCTATGCTCTGAAGAGATGGAAGGGGGATAATCACAGTGCAGTTCCAGGATAGAAAGCATAAGCACGCCGGGATAGTGGGAGAGGTGATGCCCGGGCTTGCCAGGGAATGATGTGCTGTTTAGTGGCTGGACCTGCATTTGACGGGATTCACTGAGGGCTGTTAAGGTTTCCAGGACTTCTGTGCCTATAGACTCCCGAGATGTAAATCCAGTGATGGTTGTGATCCTTTCCCTGCTATAAAAATTTCGACTATTATTCTTGGAGTTGGCTTAACATTTTATTTAAACTGTGGCTGTTAGTATTAAAATGTACTTCCAGCATTCATTCATCTATGTATGCTGTGAGTTTGTTTCTGTCTGTCACTAGAGTTCAATATTGGTATACATTTAGAAGGGGCAGCTGAGAAAATAGGCACAAGATGTTGCTGATTTTAGAATATTGGTAAAATTACCAATTTTCTACTATCTAGCTCTGTAACCTAAACATTTAACCTACCTACGTCTAACACTAACCTCCACTCTACCTCCACTATCTAGTACCCTCCTCCTCCCCATTACTCGGCTATGGTATAGATGAGCGTCCACTGCTGTAACATAAAGGTTGGCACCCACTGGAGCCGAACCCTGGCACCCAAAGTAAACCTCAGCGCTCTAGTATGCTATAACCAAGCACTTATTAGTAATCCTCCACCGCTTGAGCCAAACGCCCAAGCTCCGCTAGCCAGAGTCCCCGCCCTTCACAGCTGGTAGCCGGAGTTCGGTTATACTATAGCCAAAGTTTGGCGCCCATATTAAGCACTGAATGATGCCAGAATAACAAATTACATTTGTGCAATTCTGCTCTGTCACTATTGTAGGTCAGATTCTGTCTTTTTATGCATATCAAAGTGTACATTGAATTGGTATAAAACTCAGCATTTCTTTTTTGCTCTAAAAGATTCTTTATAGCATAACGCCTACTACCAGAAAAAAAAATGGTAGCAAAGCAGTATTCAAATAACAGCACTTTCTTCTTTAGTTGGAAGCTTAAATGGGATGTCGAAGATGAGGAAGTGATAACATTATGTTGTTTGTTTTCTTTACCAGGCAATATTTTTTAACATTGTTAGCAGTGTTTCAGCTGAATACAAGTAGAAAGTGTACACAGAAGACACATTCTCACTGGATACATTATAATGTATAAATACAGCAGCTATACAATAAATTACAATGGCAGCTTTCAGTTCAGAGGAAATTTACTTTGGAAACTTGCAATTTGTAAATGGCCGATAATACTTGTGCACAAAAGCAAATATGATACCTGTAGGATATCTGTAAAAAGTAGGAAAACACGTATTTATTGAATATTACGTCAGTTTAATCCCGCTTTAAAGTGACATTTAAGTAAAAATAAACTGATGAGAGGAACAATTGTATATATCCTTCTACTCCTAAAAATGGCTTTTAGATGTCCCACAGTTTTATGTTCTGTTTATAGTAGTAAAAATGTTTCTGTACCGTGTTAGCCAAACAATATATGTAGGTAGAAAAAAACAAAACAACAAAGTCTTGTAAAAGTAATACCTTTTAATGGCTAACTGATAAAGTTAAATAATGCAAGCTTTCTGGGATGTAGTCCCCTTCTTCAGGCATATTTCCAGATGTTAGCTGTAGTAAAACACTGATGCAGGGAAATAGCAAACCTGAAGATGGCAGTTGTGCTGGTTGCTGTTTAGCAGTTAGATGTCAGGTGATCAGCAGACTGGAGCCAGTGAGCTTATGCAAGCAAACATGAAATCTAGCAGGTTTTGTTTTTTTCTTCCTACATATATTCTGTTTAAAAACTTAAAGTAGATTTATTGTATTGTCTCAGCTCAGTCTGTCCTGCATCTGAGTGCTAAAATTTATGAACTATTGACCTTTATATGAGATTCCTAGTGGGTTTGGGTCACCCCAAGCTGCTTAGGTACTCTGTTGACCTTTATGTCTATACCAGTGGTCCTCAAACTAAGGCCCGCAGGCCGAATGCGGCCCCCTGAGGCTTTTTTTTTTACCGGCCCCCCACACACAAAATGTAAGATGCAGTCTGCTGCATCTTTAAATATTGGTGGCCTGCATATAGAATAGCAGTTCTGGCACCAACCTTCCACATTGAAGCCAGAAAGCAGTCATTTGCTGGCTTCTGGGTTATGCTGCAAGTTTTTGCAGGCTATTGGGTGACATTATGGCTCACATATGACTTGCTATGTTGGGGTCACGATATCTGCACAGTATTGGTGGCATTATAGCTGCACATGCTATGTTGGAGGGCATCCTACCTGCACATGCTGTGTTGATGGCATAATATCTGTACTTGCTGAGTTGGGGGCATACCATCTGCTCTGGTTAAATGGGAGACATTAGGGCTGCCCATGTTAATAGGCGCTGTCTACAATACCTAGGTCTAAATGTTATGTTTTTCTACATCATTTCATGTATACACCAGCCCCCCCAGCAGTCTGAAGTATGTTTACCCGGCCAAAAAAGTATGGGGACCCCTGGTCTATACCCTGCTCTCAGAAGCCCAGTTCCCTGCCGGAAAGTATTTTATGCCTGTAATTCCTTATCAATGAGAGATTCTAAAGTCCAACTGGGTCCCGACTGGAGAAAAACTGTCAGTTGTATAGCTGAATATGAACTTTTTAAGGCAGAGAAAGAAGAAAAGCAACACAGCTTATTTATACAGTATGTGAATAGACACTATAAGTTCACCTTAGAGTTCACCTGAAGTAAAAAAAAAAGTGCCCTTAGGGGTTACTTACCTCAGGACAGGGAAGCCATTGGATCCTAAAGATGCTTCCCCTGTCCACGGTAGAGGCAATGCAGTGCTGAGACCCCCAAGAATCTGCCGACAAGGGCTTTTCATCGATGCGCACAGACGGAGAAGCGGCTTTCTGATGGGTTCTGGCAGAAATAGGCTGGGCCTGATAGGGTCCGCTCTACTGCGCAGATGGTCCATGCCTGCGCAGTAGAGCAGACCTGATTGGGCTTGGCTATTTGCACCATACCCCGAGTGGAAAGCCTCTGGTGTGCCTGCACGCACTCTTGAATGTAAATATTGTCAGTGTTGCTGCAGGGGAGCCAGCGTTGGAATGAGCTAGCTGAGGTGGGGGGAAGCTTCATTAGGATCCAGAGGCAAGCATCTGTGTTTTTGTAAAATGAAAGTGACCGGTGTCCTTTAAGCCAAAGTATATTTCCCCTAGGGGGGCGAAGGCCTCTCTTAAGGTGGCCATACACATCTCATTTTGCCATCAGATTCGACCAACAGATAAATCCCTCTCTGATCGAATCTGTTCAGAGAGGGATCGTATGGCCACCTTTACTGCAAACAGATTGTGAATCGATTTCAGCCTGAAACCGATCACAATCTGTGGAGCTGCCGCCCCCCTTTCCCCCCCCCCCCCCCTCATACATTACCTGTTCTCTCCGGCGCAAGTCCCCTGGTCCCTGCTGTCTTCTTATCCACTCCGGGCTCCAGACCGTTCCTGCAGCTACTGAACTTCCTGTCCAGGGGAAGTTTAAACAGTAGAGGGCGCTCTACTGTTTAAACTTCCTGCCGGGACAGGGAGTTCTGTGTAGCTGCAGCCGGTCCGGAACCCATCGCGGAAAGAAGACAGTGGGGACCAGGGGACTCGCGCCGGCCCGGAACAGGTAATGTATACCCGCTGTATTGCGTCGGTCGTCGGGCATTCGAACGCCGCTATCGACGCACTCCCGACCCGCCGGCGATCGAGAAAAATCTTCTGCACGGACGGATCGACGGGAATCGATGGGAACGATCGATTTCGGACGGAATCACTGTGATCGAATTGGCCGTATATCGGCGGGACAATCGTAAGGTGTATGGGCCCCTTTACACTATAAGGCTAGGTGCACGTATGTCATAACATGAACGGCTGCGTTTTATGTTAATGTTGTGTGCGTTTTTGCTGCATTTGCGTTAGCGGGTTTTTACCGCAGATGCGTTTTTCAAGCGTTTTTCATGCGTTTTAACTGTTTGCGGTTCGCATAAACAAAATGCATATGCGTTTTGTATGCGTTTTTCATGCGTTGTTCTTTTGTTTTATGCAAATCATCGGGAAGGCAACTGGAAGCAGAAATGCATCGTAAAAGAAATAGAAAAACGCATGTAAAACGCATACCATTGCATTTCCATTGACTTTCATTATGTGCATTTTTGCTGCGTTTTTGAAAATTATGCAACAAAACCTGCGTTTTTGAAAACGCACGCATCTTTTTGATAGGCTTTTTTTTTCCTGCATCCCTTAGTCTTCTATTAGTGGCAAAAACGCAGCATTTTCCGCAATGCTAGCGGTTTTGCTATGTGTTCACCTAGCCTTCTGCTGAAAAACGGATTTGACAATAGCAGTGCATTGTGAAAAAGCTTTCAGTTAAAACGAGTATAGTGGGAACTGAGCCATAGAGAAACGTGGGCTTATACCTTGCACATCAGTTGGCCTTTCAGTTATAACTGACAGCTACTGATACAGTGGAAAAGGACCCTAAGTGCTCATTCACACTAGTCAGTGAGTTGAAATGCATGAAAATGCATGAATAAAAACAGTGGGAATGGGGTTGTGAGTTGCTGTGCATTTCCACGAATTTACATGAGTTTTAACTCCTGACAAGTTTAAATGCACTGCTCAGCAACTACTGGTGTAGTGTTAATGATAATATGAAAGTCTATGGACTTTCATGTTCCCTTGTAAGCGCACACTATGTGCAGTGAGTAAAAACTCACTGCAACTCGCATAGTGTGAATGAGCCCTAAGGCCCCTTGGTAATGATTTGTGGACGATAAAAAAAACTGAAGGTTATCTCTCAGCCGAGAGTCTAGCACTAATGCAGCAAGCATTGGCTATGTGATTATTTTTTTTTAAGGTCGTTGCATTAATTGATATTCTGATATACTGTATTTATATTTGTAAGAAATAAAAGTTTTGTATATTTATAGTACTATATATATATATATATATATATATATATATATATATATATATATATATATATATATATATATATTGTTGGCAACATCATTTTTTCCCCTTATAATTATTGTCCACATATTATTTGTGTTTTTGGCACTGTACATACACGTCTATCTCATTTTGTTCTGATTAACATCTGAAAATAATCTTTAACATCTGAGAACTTTGCAGAATTAAATTTAGAAATCTAGAATTAAACTTCTGTTATATTCAGCGCCAATTGCAGTGGATAAACTGATAATGCATGGGCCTTGCAGCAACCAATTGGGTATAGCACCAAGCGAGGTCATATAATCCTATGTGGTGAGAAGCAAGTCCCTCCATATGGATTTTGGCCCCGATTTTTGTGGTACCAGACATTTTATTGTACACTTGCGATTACGTGGCGTATGACCTCACTCAGGGACTTTAAATACGAGCCATTGTTCTCTCAAAATGCATTTGCAGCTTGGTGACCTAGCTGTTTTGTAGGAATTGTCAAGACATTTTATAGAAAAACCTTTACAAATGTCATATAGGGCACGGGACAAACCGGAGATGGTTGGGTGGCATGCAATTTGTTCTGCATTTCTCTTTCATTTTCTATGCACTTGTCTTGCACATAGTATGCAGCACTAAGTTTAAAAAAAAGCTTTCAGTTAAAATACATAGATATTAACTGATTCCTAGGTAAGTATGGACATTTTTTTCACCTGCACTTTGTGTCACTTGTGCATTGCTTTAGGGCTTGTTTACATGGAAACCATATAAAAAGGCAGACATTTTAAACTTTTCTAGGCTTCACTTTCAGTTGCTACGCATTGTCATGTGCTTTTGTATGTAATGCATGCAGCAGTGTGATGTGAAAAGCCTTTCAGGGAAATATGGACATTTCCTTCACATGCACTGTGCAGCATCGTACATTGTATTTAAGCTCACTGTCACCGATTCAGTGTAATCCAGCACTGTAAAAAAAGGACATATGGAATATTTTTAGAAGGGACATTATTCTTTTTTTTTAATCATATTTAAATGAATTAAGAAGCTTTGCTAACAAAGAAAAAACGATTTTGCTTAGAAAGAGCTTTAATACACAATGGGAATATAAGGAGAAAAAAAAAACTCTCCAGAAAATATAATATACAGCAGGACTGGACTGCTTTACATATATACTGCCTGGGTCAGGCTGTTGTGTTGAAGTGTTGGCAATCAACATTTCTGTACTTGATTTAAAAATGTTTTTTTTCCCTTATTGTTATTGCCACAAAGTGTTTAGGCTCAGGGGAGATTTGAATCTTGACATGCAGAATAATTGAATGCCAGCCAGACTGTCTGCTCAGTCAATTTGCCAGAAATATAAAATGTGTTATTTTTGTGAAAAGGGGGGGGGGGGGGAAGCCAAGAAGACCTTGGAATTACAGAAAGTGAGAGGCATACTCACAGATGGGAATTTTTTTATTTCTGCAACTGGTCGCATCTGCATTACAGCCCCAGTTAAAGCCCATTTGAGGTCATGTGACATGAATGAAGACCATGAATTTCAGCCAAGCCTTTGTTTTCTTAATTCCTTCTCATCTTCACTAATCTAATGATCGTTGTAGCTACTACTAGAAAATATGTTCCTTCATTGGCAGTGGTTGGACAGTGTTGCAATCAAGGGCTACCAATGGCCAATATTGATACAGATTTACCAATCCTGTCCAGAGCTGGAGACCATTGATTGACATAAGTGGTTCTACAAACCTAGGTTTAATTTATGAAAAAAATAGTACTCCTACAACCAAACTATTCATTCACTTCATTTTCAGTAACCTGTACTATTGTCCAGTATGACACAGGAGGCACTTGCCAACTCTTGTGACTTAATAGCATATAATTTAGAACTTTGTTTGGGACAGATTTGCTTGAATCACATATGCTCTCCAGTCTGGAGATGCCTTAAAGAGAACCCGAGGTGTGTTTAAAGAATGTTCCGCAGGGTCATACGTTTGTAATTGTTTACATTTCGGTGGGATGTGGAAGGGGCATTGCCATAATAGGGTCTTTTCCTGCCTTCAACACTTGGTGCTAAGCATCCGTGAAAGTTGTACACGATGTGCAGATTATGGGCCAAATGTATTAAAGAGAACCCGAGGTGGGTTTGAAGAATGTTATCTGCATACAGAGGCTGGATCTGCCTATACAGCCCAGCCTCTGTTGCTATCCCAAACCCCACTAAGGTCCCCCTGCACTCTGCAATCCCTCATAAATCACAGCTCCTGCATAGCTCCGGTCCCTGCCCCCGTCCCTTCCCTCCAATCAGCAGGGAGGGAAGGGATGCAGGCGGGGACTGGAGTTCTGCAGGAGGCGGGGAGCGCAGCAGACTGACACTATAGAGATAAACACAGCCAGCTCTGACAAGCTGTTTGTCAGCAGCGTGGCTGTGATTTATGAGGGATTGCAGAGTGCAGGGGGACCTTAGTGGGGTTTGGGATAGCAACAGAGGCTGGGCTGTATAGGCAGATCCAGCCTCTGTATGCAGATAATATTCTTCAAACCCACCTCGGGTTCTCTTTAATACATTTGGCCCATAATCTGCACATCGTGTACAACTTTCACGGATGCTTAGCACCAAGTGCTGAAGGCAGGAAAAGACCCTATTATGGCAATGCCCCTTCCACATCCCACCGAAATGTAAACAATTACAAACGTATGACCCTGCGGAAGAGTGTGCCGACCGGGTCAAATGCATGGCGCCACCCCCTGCTCAGTGAAGTACTCCGTGTTGATGAAATAAACTTAAATGTCTGGCGAAGTAGATTGGCTAAAACTGGGTGACTCTTCCTATAAATGTTCCCAGAGGGAGCCAGGTTTGTATCCCAGACCACCCACACTTAAAGGGCAGGTGTAGACCTGTTTAATAGAGGTAACAGAAAATGAAATTGATAGATAGATGAAGATGCTACAAGATTGTGGCAGACTGCAGCCTTAAGCCTGCAGCCAGGAAGGCTGGCCGCTCTCCTGTTGCAGAATTTTTTTTCTTTCACAAATGAATTTGCTGTGCAGTTCTGCCTGACCTAGTTTTCCCCCTGAATTATTCTCCTGAGATATGACAAAGCTAGGGATGCTACAGTATACACCATGTACAATCTTCCTTGAAAAACAAAAATCTCTACCTTGTGAATCTTACATTGAGTTAACTTATGTAAGCTCATTTTCTTCCCTTGATGCGCTGAAGGTTAAACATCACTTCTTAGCAGCTAATGATTTGCATACAAGGCTAGTGAGTGTGTGTATGTGTGTGTAGGATGAAAAAAATATAATGAACAATATTCATGCATTTTAGCAGTGCCATAACTATCACACCCTCAGCCCACAAGGGGTGGACTGATGGCTGCTGTCTCCACCTACAAACAGAGCTGGGGATGGTTAAGCTGATAAGCGGAGGGGAGGGGGACTTCTTTCCTCACTCCCTCAGGACCCCCTTCCATTGCTTGAATAGCAGAAAAGTAATGGTAGTGGATGTGGTTTAAGAAGATGTATCACATTATCCCACTCCGACCCCGGTCTCCCATGCGATCCGTCCTCCGTAGCCAAAGCGTGGGCTCTACTACCCAGTTCTCTTACCAGTGGCAGCTCCAACTTCACATTTTTTGTGGGGCACAAAGGATGGCTGGCTGGTGAGGCCCATTTGGGTGATCAAAATTGATGTTTTTATGGCGAGCTTTAGATATTTTTTTCCTAACTCAAGGAATACAATTAAAGCTAACTATTTCAGCAATGATTGATAGTAACCAAATGTAAACAACACAAATAGAACTCAGAGGCTTTTGGGCAGACCAGATTGTCCAAATGATGGTGCTATTATTGAAGAAAAGTTACCTACACATGTACCTTGCTGGCATGCTTTAATCCTTACTTGCTAGCATGCTACTCCTGTGTGAACAGATCACAGACAAATCAATGCAGCCCCCAGCCTGTGTCTCACAACTCCACAAGTGAGGGAAGGGTGAAGAGGCAGGAGGGAGCGAAACACTGCGTGTAGTTCCTTATTATAGTAGCTAAGCATTGCCTTTCAGCTTGTAAGCCTTCTTCAGACTCTATTCCTGTTGGCTGACAATGTTAGAACATACAATCAGAAGGAGGTAGAGAGATTTAAATAGAAGTGTCACCCAATTGTTGGACTATAATTAAGTTCGGACGAAGTATCTAATGCTCCTGATACAATTTGGGCTCCCTGGACTCTATGAACAATTCTTAAAAGAATCTCTAGGAAGAAGCCACTATGTACTAGAATATCCTGTGCTATGATTTATGATATTGTTGACCTCTGATTGTATCTAAGCTTAATTCTGTCCTGTTGTGGCCTCTCGGCACTGTTTTGTTGTATTAAAATCAATAAAATGATTTGTTAAAAAAAAAAAAAAAAGAAGTGTCACCCAAACACACTAATTATAAGGGATCTCGCAAGGATTGAGAGGTATTTATGGCAAATAGATAAGAGTCTTGGTTTACTTAACACCTGCATAGATTCAGGCTGACATGGGGAGTTTTATGCAGACCCTATCCTGTTCAGTGTATGCTGCTGGAGCCTGGAAACTGTTAAATTTATGTTACTGCGCTTGGGGGGGGGGGGGGGGGGGGAGCAGTGCCCCAGTGTAGCGCCGCCTATGTCTCTTACATGTCTGTCTGTCAGTCACATCTCAGATGACGTGCAGGGAGATCAAGGCAGGCAGAGAGTGAGCTGAATGGATTGGATGGGAGAGCGGGCCCAGCACTGGGTCAGGTGAGGATCCTCTTGAAGCACCTCCAGTGCCACTGCTTTGCTATTTGGGGAACACTGGAGGGGTGACCACTAGACCAACATGGAAGTGATATGAGGAGAGGGGACCAGTAGACCACCGGGGAACACATCCATACAGGGTGGATTTCTCTATGTTTTTTCTTCTTGTCCTGTGCAAGCGCTAATCAGGTCAACTTTTAGCCCTGTTTTTCATCATGTGTTGGTTTTTAATGAGGTGTTCTAGTTTAGTTAATCAGTATTTTTTTTTCCTCTTTTCAGGCAAAAAGCATTAGCATCAACTGGTGGAAGGAGTGTTCAGGCTGCTTGTGATTGGTGAGTGTTATTTACATTTTATGTGTAGTTAAATAATCATAGTAATTCTATTTCCTAATATTCTTACAGTGGCACATACTGTATAGTTAAATATTACGTTAGCTATGAAAATTTAAACGGGATATGAACAATTCTCTGTCCTGCTTTTAGCTTGAACATGGGGAACTACATATTTGTAAAGACATTTGAATCGAATAAAAAAACAAAAATATTCTTGACGTGTTTTTTTTCCCTACGTTTTTCTGTTACAGTCGGAAACACTTATATTGGCCAGTACATGTTTGTATGTTACAAATCAATGCAGGGCTGTCACTGTTCACCACTGTCTGGTTATTGTGGACATAATAGGAAGATGCATCAGGGCCTGGAACCCCCTAGCAGTACTAGCACTACATTACTAAGCAATAATCAGAAGCTTGTGATTTGAAAAGCTCTTGCTAATATAATGCTATGGGTGATCCTACTAGAGCAGGGGTAGGGAACCTATGGCTAAGGAGCCAGATGTGGCTCTTTTGATGGCCACATCTGGCTCACAGACAAATCAGTAGGGGTTGATTCACTAAGCTACAATGCAACCACTAAACGACCAGCTAACACCGATAGGCGGCGGCTGGTCGTTTGTGGTTTTGCATGGAAACGGCCGCCAATCACGGCTCGCACGCGTAATGTAAACACGCGGAGAAGAAATCCCCGCTGTTTACATCAATACAGCGCCGTGACGGAGATCGGCGATCCCCAGCCTCTGATTGGCCGGGGATCGCCATCAGTTGATAGGCTGAAGCCTATCCTATCCTTCCCATGGGGGAAGACAGAGGGAGGTAAGGGGAGGGAGCGTGCAATATCGCTGCGGAGGGGCCCCCCCCCCCCCGCTCGGCCACACAGAGCGGCGGCGATCAGACCCCCCACCAGGTCATCCCCCTAGTGGTGAAAAAAGGGGGGGGGGAAGTCTGATCGCCCTGCTGTATTCACGATCTGTGCTGCGGGCTGGAGAGCCCACGCAGCACAGATACTGCAGAGTGAGCCCGGCCCTTTTAGTGTGGCAGCGCAAGTAAAATTTTCAAAGTAGGTACACCACTGCTGTAGCATGCACTACTAACTTACTCGCGCTCCCCCCAAAACGAACAGCTGCTCCAATTGTCCCACCATGGATCCTGTCGGGTCCATTGACTTTGAAGGACGAGATCCCTTATCCTATGTTTTCTCAGAGGAAATCTTTTTTTTTTTTTTTTTTTTTTTTACATAACTTCAACACACTGCAATTTAAAAAGTACATATGAAATTATTTTGTTTCTTTCTGAATTGTGTAGATAAGGTGGGGAAATATTACCCAGGAGAAAACCTAGATGAAAGGGAAATTGTATATGGGCCTTTGCGTTTGGAACAGCTACAGTTTTCCCATATTTATGCAAAATTAAGGATTCAGATTGTCCAATGCTTGAATAAACAGTAGAATAAATAGTAGTCAATGGGATGCTATTCATTATAGTTTTCATGCAGTTCTAATGCAAACTGTATGCAACTTGAACTGATCCAACCAAATGCACCTCCTGCTGATTTGGATTAGCACAAATGGGAACTGCATTGCTGTCTTTGCATCTGTTCCCTATCTCTTTCGTTGTCCAGTTACAATTAATTAGGCACCCTCCCATGGCCGTCCGCAGAAAATTTTCCAGGGGGGGGCAAAAAGTGGGGAGCAAATCCGGGCTGGTGTAAAATGGAGCTACGTCATTACGCGCGCCGCGCCAAAAAATGGGTGTGGTCATAAACCAGAATGTGGGTGTGGTCGTGGGTGGAGACAAGTTTACATGAACTAAGCAATGGTGGGACATTAGATTAGGACAGTGGTGGCGAACCTTTTGGAGGTCGAGTGTCCAAACTGCAAAGTCACTTTACTATCACAAAGTGCCAACAGCAATTTAAACTAAATACAAACGTTTTAACTCATACATGAACATTATGGAAAATTAAGTTGAAAATAAACTGTGAAGATAAACAATTTCATCCATCGTACTCCTGAAAAAAATTATTCATTTTTTTAGAACCTCCCAGTTTCATTTTCTGTTTTAAAAAGCGGAAAAAGTAGGTTTAATGCTATTGTCTCATATGATGATGATTCAGCTTTTTCCATAGTCTCGCAGTTAGCAATCATGTGACCCTCAACAAGACAAATTCAGCAATCATGAGGCCCCCCCCCCCCCCATCAAGACAAATTCAGCAATCATGAGGCCCCCAACATGACCAACTCAGCAATCATGAGGCCCCCAACAAGACAAATTCAGCAATCATGAGACCCCCAACAAGACAAATTCAGCAATCTTGAGGCCCCCAACAAATCATGAGGCCCCCAACAAGACAAAGTCAGTAACCATGAGGCCCGCAACAAGACAAATTCAGCAGTCATGAGGCACATAAATAGACAGCTTTTCACATAAATAGGCAAAATGCCCCCTTAATATGTAGACACCTCTCACCTGGCAGCAGTTCCCCAAAATACACTCAATCTGACAGCAGTGGTTCCCCAAAAATAGGTAGCCCCAGGTCTATAGGTGTCCCCAGAATAGGTGGCCAGCGGTATAGATGTCCCCAGAACTGGTAGCCAGGGGTAGAGATGTCCCCAGAACAGGTAGCCAGGGGTATATGTGCCCAGTATATGTAGGCAGGGGTATATGTGCCCAGTATATGTAGGCAGGGGTATATGTGCCCAGTATATGTAGGCAGGGGTATATGTCCCCAGTATATGTAGGCAGGGGTATATGTCCCAGTATATGTAGGCAGGGGTATATGTCCCCAGTATATGTAGGCAGGGGTATGTGTCCCAGTATATGTAGGCAGGGGTATATGTCCCAGTATATGTAGGCAGGGGTATATGTCCCAGTATATGTAGGCAGGGTTATATGTCCCAGTATATGTAGGCAGGGGTATATGTCCCAGTATATGTAGCCAGGGGTATATGTCCCAGTATATGTAGGCAGGGGTATATGTCCCAGTATATGTAGGCAGGGGTATATGTCCCAGTATATGTAGGCAGGGGTATATGTCCCAGTATATGTAGGCAGGGGTATATGTCCCAGTATATGTAGGCAGGGGTATATGTCCCAGTATATGTAGGCAGGGGTATATGTCCCAGTATATGTAGGCAGGTGTATATGTCCCAGTATATGTAAGCAGGGGTATATGTCCCAGTATATGTAGCCAGGGGGATATGTCCCAGTATATGTAGGCAGGGGTATATGTCCCAGTATATGTAGGCAGGTGTATATGTCCCAGTATATGTAGGCAGGTGTATATGTCCCAGTATATGTAGGCAGGGGTATATGTCCCAGTATATGTAGGCAGGGGTATATGTCCCAGTATATGTAGGCAGGTGTATATGTCCCAGTATATGTAGGCAGGTGTATATGTCCCAGTATATGTAGACAGGGGTATATGTCCCAGTATATGTAGGCAGGGGTATATGTCCCAGTATATGTAGCCAGGGGGATATGTCCCCAGAAAAAGTGGCCATGTCTGCGTGCAGGAGGAGGGGAGCAGCGGAGAGAAGAGGGAGAGCTATGGGCACTCACCTTAGGGGGCTCTCCCTCCCTCTCTCGCTGTCCCCTCCGGAGTCCGGAATTAAGTGTGCAGCGGCTGGCAACGGGCGGAACTTACCTCCTCTCGTCGCACGCGCCGGATGGATTAGCCGCTACTCTGGCCTGATCCAGACCAGAGTGTGGCACCAGAACTTCGGCGCAGGAGCGAGAGGAGGTAAGTTCCGCCCGCTGCCAGCCGCTGCACAGTGCACACTTCATTCCGGAGGGGACAGCGAGGGAGAGAGAGCCCCCTAAGGTGAGGGAAGGGGGGGGGGACGTCCGCCCTTCCCCACTGTGCCCATAGCTCTCTCTCTTCTCTGCGCTGTTCCCTCCTGCTGGCTGCACGGGCACGCAGCCAGGGGGGGCAGCGGGCGGCCAGGCTCGGGCAGATGCCCGGTTTTGCCATATGTGCGGACGCCCATGCACCCTCCCTCCCTCCCAAGACTGCAGATTATTACTAGTGGGCATCACAAGCTCTTTCAGGTGTAAAGCAAGGTGGCAATGGGCATGATTCACAAAGCTTTCTCACCTGTTTTCCTCTGTTCTCACCTATGTTACATTTTCAAGCTCCCAAAGAGCAAAAAATATAATATAATTAAGGTAAGAAAAGTAATATTGAAATTAACTTAATCAGGAGCAACTTACTTTCTCATTATTTTGCTTGCAAATGTGCTCATAAATGACTTATCACCTAATTGATTATAATTTTTCAGAAGTTTTGTGAATAGAGCCCAATGTGTCCCAGTGTTTAAAATATGAACCAGCCATAGAGAATGTGCACCCCAGCCCAATTTGCCTCTGAAGAGCACTTTAACTTAGGTTCCCAGGGGCCTGTTTATTAAGAAGTGGAAAAAATCAAAATATTTATATATATATATATATATATATATATATATATATATATATATATATAAAAATTCCCTTCACTGTTGATATTCCGCTTGCCATTAGAGATGGCCAATGAGATACTAAGGATTCTGGCTTGCATGAAAATTTCATACAACTTGAAAATCGGCAAGTCTAAATTGGGGGAAAGAGGCATTTGCTTGATCCAGTTGTAAGCTACATACAATTTGCATCAGATTTGCTGAAAGCTGTAATTGTTAGCATCTCATTGGACATCTCATTTGAACATTCATACAAAAAAAGGAGCTAATAATCAACAGGACAACACATAGGTTAAAAACACAAAATCCAGGCTTCTCATCTTGTGCCAGGACATTTAAACACTTGTAGCTTTAATGGGGAGGTGCTGGAAGGGGTGTGGTAAGCAAACCATCAAAATGAACCTCCGCACACTCATGCAAATCCTCATGTGAATCCACTTACAAAAATCATGCAGCAATCAATGCTGTCCTTACAGCTAAGTTAAAAGCTGGGATCTTCGTTACAAGAATAAAGTATCTTGCGTAGTCGCATACACCGCGTAGAGGTAGCCCAGTGTCTGTGTTCTAACTCTGGCCCTGTAACATGCATAGCACAAACATGCATGCATTCAGCGAATCAAAACATATCTAGGGAATAGGAGCACATGTCTTTGTATTTGATCCTTTGTGGCTAGGATTTTATCTAGTGCTCTCCCTCTTCCCCTATTAGTGACCTTAACGGACAACTGAAGTGAGAGGCATATGGAGGCTGCCATATTTATTTCCTTTAACCACTTAAAGGGATACTTAAGTCTGGGCAAAAAAATGAGTTTAACTCACCTGGGGCGTCCCTCAGCCCCCTGCAGCTGATCGGTGCCCTCGCAGCTCTGCTCCGATGCTCCTGGACCCGCCGGCGACGACCATCGGAGCAGAGCTGCGAGGGCACCGATCAGCTGCAGGGGGCTGAGGGACGCCCCAGGTGAGTTAAACTCATTTTTTTGCCCAGACTTAAGTATCCCTTTAAGGACTGCAGTCATAAAACCCCTTAAGGACCAGAGCCTTTTTCTCCATTCAGACCACTGCAGCTTTAATGGTTTATTGCTCGGGCATACAACCTACCATCTAAATCAATTTTACTTCCTTTTCTTGTCACTAATACAGCTTTCTTTTGGTGCTATTTGATTGCTGCTGCGAGTTTTCGTTTTTATTATATTCATCAAAAAAGAATTTTGTCAAAAAAAACATTCAGTGTATATTTATTGGATTGGGTAAAAGTTATAGCGTTTAAAAACTATGGTGCCAAAAGTGAATTTTCCCATTTTGAAGCATCTCTGACTTTTCTGACCACCTGTCATGTTTCATGAGGTGCTAAAATTCCAGGATAGTATAAATACCCCCCAAATGACCCTATTTTGGAAAGAAGACATCCCAAAGTATTCACTGAGAGGCATGATGAGTTCATAGAAGATTTTATTTTTTGTCACAAGTTAGCGGAAAAAATGACACTTTGTGAGAAAAAAAAAAAAGTTTCCATTTCTTCTAACTTGCGACAAAAAAAAATGAAATCTGCCACGGACTCACTATGCTCCTCTCTGAATACCTTGAAGGGTCTATTTTCCAAAATGGGGTCATTTGTGGGGTGTGTTTACTGTCCTGGCATTTTGGGGGGTGCTAAATTGTAAGCACCCCTGTAAAGCCTAAAGGTGCTTATTGGACTTTGGGCCCCTTAGCGCAGTTAGGCTGCAAAAAAGTGCTACACATGTGGTATTGCCGTACTCGGGAGAAGTAGTATAATGTGTTTTGGGGTGTATTTTTACACATACCTATGCTGGGTGGGAGAAATATCTCTGTAAATGACAATTTTTTGATTTTTTTTTTTACACACAATTGTCAATTTACAGAGATATTTCTCCCACTCAGCATGAGTATGTGTAAAAATACACCCCAAAACACATTATACTACTTCTCCTGAGTACGACGATACCACATGTGGCACTTTTTTGCACCCTAACTGCGCTAAGGGGCCCAAAGTCCAATGAGTACCTTTAGGATTTCACAGGTCATTTTGCGACATTTGGTTTCAAGACTACTCCTCACGGTTTAGGGCCCCTAAAATGCCAGGGCAGTATAGGAACCCCACAAATGACCCCATTTTAGAAAGAAGACACCCCAAGGTATTCCGTTAGGAGTATGGTGATTTCATAGAAGATTTTATTTTTTTTCACAAAAATCAGGGGGCGGGGGAATGCAGATCAGTGTGTTTGGGTGCAGACTAGGGTGGCTGCAGCCTGCCCTGGTGGTCCCTCAGACACTGGGACCACCAGGGCAGGAGGCAGCCTGTATAATACACTTTGTATACATTACAAAGTGTATTATACACTTTGTAGCGGCGGTCACGGGGTTAACAACCCGCCGGCGCTTCCGAACGGCCGGCGGGTTGTCATCGCGGGTGAGCGGAGCCAGTTGCCGTGGGAAGCGAGCGTCATCAATGACACGATCGATCCCCCGGCATGCCGGAAGGACGCAACTCCCTTGGGCGTATTGCAGTCCTTACGGCATCCACTTTGCTGCCGCCCATCGTGGTTAATTACAGTAGCTAAGCTTAGAGTGTCTACATATTGGAAAATGGAGGAGACTCAAAAAATAGTTTGCTTGAAGGAAATTAAGAATATCAGATTATTGGAAGAGATGATGCAGAACGTATTTGTAGTGAATAGTGGAGATGCCGCCGCGCGGTCTAGCGGCAGGGCGGCTATCTCCGCGTTCAGGCCGGCGGTTTCCGCGCAGCAACATATGTCTAGTTTGACTGGGCCTTCTAGTGCACACAGATGGGGAGCTACGCGCGCGCGCCAGAAGACAGAACCTTTATGCCAGCAGGAGGGGTATCAGCTGATCAGGCAGATGAGCTGATCCCGGCTGGACTTCTGATTGGCTGAGTGGCTGGGGCGGTGCTGCGGAGCGCCGTGAGTATATATAGTACTTGGTTGGCAGTTGCCGGTTGTCTGCCGTTGCGAATACTTACGTGTGAGCACTCAGACCTCAGTCAGATCCTACAGTGTGTTAGAACCAGTTGGAACTGGGAATTCACACTTAGCCAGATTCCGCTCTTGAAGTTACTGTGTTATACTTTAGACCAGTTCCAGGGTGTTGAGACCAAGGACCTCACACCCAAGTATAGGATTACTGTGTCATTACTGTGTTATACTTTAGATCAGTTCCGGGGTGTTGAGACCAAGGACCTCACACCCAAGTATAGGATTACTGTGTCATTACTGTGTTATACTTTAGACCAGTTCCGGGGTGTTGAGACCAAGGACCTCACACCCAAGTATAGGATTGCTGTGTTATACTTTAGACCAGTTCCCAGTTGTTGAGACCAAGGACCTCACACCTTAGTATAGGATACTGTGTTATACTTCAGACTAGTTCCCGGGTGTCGAGACCAAGGACCTCACACCTCAGACTAGGATTGTGCTTATTGATATTTGTTATGACCTCTGGCTCTGTTGACCTCTCTCTCTTGCTTTCTGATAGGGTCAAGGTCAGCTTGAGTACAGCCAGTGGCCACCTGCACCTCAGGGATCCACTGGCTGCAGTAGAGTCTGTATCTCCTGCTCCTCGGGAGATAACCTTTCTTACTGTTGCACCACAAACACTTTACCACATTAGGTGTCCTGTGTGAAGCTATACTGGTATTATTGATAATTCTGCAGATCACCAATAATCCGAAATCCTCTGTGTGCTGACACTAATCGTTACAGTATTTAATTTAATTTTTTTATTTAAAGTATTTATATAGCGCTGACATATTACGCAGCGCTGTACAGAGTATATTGTCTTGTCACTAACTGTCCCTCAGAGGGGCTCACAATCCAGTCCCTACCATAGTTATATGTCTATAAGGAATGGAGGAAGTAGCGGGTTGGCACTATGGTGCTAGCAAGAGTGCTTTAGCAGTCTGTCAGGTGCCCCTATGTCAGCATGTTGTTGCGTGCTCTGGTGTAAGACAAGTAAACAGAGTGGCAGAGGAGAAAACAGGCAGAGGAGACCGGCACTGCAAAATAGCTGATGATTTAATTTTCAAACGTATATGGTGGCACATACAAAAACGTACAAAACATGGCTGTCTGGCACAGTGGATCAAATTGAATAGAGGTGGGGTACCTGGTGGTGCGGTGGGTGCTGGTGGTTTAAGCCTGACGGCCGTTTCGCGCACGTCTGCGCATCTACGGAGGCTGCATGGCGGGGGGGGGGGGGGGGCCCGGCTGCTGGCATTTGTAGCCCAATGCGTGTGGCGGAAGTGTGCCGCCTGCCTGCTCCGCCCCTCTGCGGACCTTCTCACCGTAATGGACGGCTGACACGCATAGCGTGTCAGCTACGTCTGATGTCATGGCGGCAGAACGCGCTGAACCCATTGGTCAGCGCAGCGTAACTTACGCTTCAATGCACGCCAGTGACACAAGTTGGGCTTGTCTAGCACCATCTTGTGTCACATTAGGAGAAGGCATCCTCAGATTAGCATCAGGGTAGAAAAGTGGTGAAAAGATAGTGTATAGTGAGGGAAAGTGTGTAAACGAAAATAGATAAAGACAAGAAAAATAAGAGTAAGATCCAGATAGCAGTGGGACGGTAAAGTGCCTGTTGCAAATCTGTAAAATGCTGTCTCAGCAGCAAAATGTACTGGGAAGGAAAACATGAACATAATCTATGCGCTTTACGCAATATATAGACTTTCAAGTTAGGGATCCAGGAAGCAGGAAAGATCAAAAGATTTTTCCTTCCCAGTACATTTTGCTGCTGAGACAGCATTTTACAGATTTGCAACAGGCACTTTACCGTCCCACTGCTATCTGGATCTTACTCTTAGTTTTCTTGTCTTTATGGGCTTGATTCACAAAGCGGTGATAACTCAGTTATCACGCCTAAAAGACTTTAGGCGTGATAACCTTTGCACCACTGAGTTATCACCGATTTGTGCTGCTCTTCGCGCGAAGCTACCGCGCGTAAGCGCGCGCGCAAAGTCCCATAGGGCTTAATGGGAGCTTTGCGCGAAGCGCCGGGTGCTGCGCGGAAAACTTTGCGCGCGGAAAATTCGCGCGAGTTTCTTCTTATCACGCCTAAACTGAGTTTAGGCGTGATAAAGGGCTTTTCACAGGCATGCAAACACTTTGCACCGCTTTGTGAATCAAGCCCTATCTATTTTCGTTTACACACTTTCCCTCACTATACACTATCTCTTCACCACTTTTCTACCCTGATGCTAATCTGAGGATGCCTTCTCCTAATGTGACACAAGATGGTGCTAGACAAGCCCAACTTGTGTCACTGGCGTGCATTGAAGCGTAAGTTACGCTACGCTGACCAATGGGTTCAGCGCGTTCTGCCGCCATGACATCAGACGTAGCTGACACGCTATGCGTGTCAGCCGTCCATTACGGTGAGAAGGTCCGCAGAGGGGCGGAGCAGGCAGGCGGCACACTTCCGCCACACGCATTGGGCTACAAATGCCAGCAGCCGGGCCCCCCCCCCCCCCCCGCCATGCAGCCTCCGTAGATGCGCAGACGTGCGCAAAACGGCCGTCAGGCTTAAACCACCAGCACCCACCGCACCACCAGGTACCCCACCTCTATTCAATTTGATCCACTGTGCCAGACAGCCATGTTTTGTACGTTTTTGTATGTGCCACCATATACGTTTGAAGATTAAATCATCAGCTATTTTGCAGTGCCGGTCTCCTCTGCCTGTTTTCTCCTCTGCCACATAGTTATATGTCTATATTGTGTAGTGCATATATCATAGTCTAGGGCCAATGTAGGGGGAAGCCAATTAACTTATCTGTATGTTTTGGGGATGTGGGAGGAAACCGGAGTACCCGGGGTAAACCCAGGCAGACACGGGGAGAACATACAAACTCCTTGCAGATGTTGACCTGTCTGGGATTCGAACTGGGGACCCAGCGCTGCAAGGCGGGAGCAATAACCACTATGCCACCGTGCTGCCCTATTGAATTGAGATGATACCATATATTGGCTAACTTATTAGCCAATAAATTGAATCATCCTGAATCCAAACTTTCTTAATTGATGACTGTCATGGCTCAGTACTGTACTAGTAGAAGAAGCAGGAACACAACAGATTGGGAAAGCGGAGCTGCACATTATGTTCACATTGTCGGGTACAGTGAAACATATGGTTAGTTTAAAGTATGCTTCAAACCCACTGTTTACGCATGCATTTACTGGTAATGCAAAGTATGCAGTGTGTTGCCATACCACAACCTAGTATACCACAATGCACCCACCTCACTGTGAACGCGAGGGGGGTGCATTGCATTACGTTAAGCCGCGTTACAGATCGGCCTTGATATCAAATACCACAATCAGGTATCCAGGGACCAGATTGTGCCAGATTTGAATGTCAATAAGCCAATCTTAAACAGAATTCTTCATTTTATCGGTAGCCAGTGGAGTGAGCAAAGGGTCGATGCTGTGGCAATGGCAGGGTTAGCTAATTAACAGGTGGTGCAGGTCTTTGTTTGGAAGGCCTGTATGGGGAACATCACAGTAGTCCATCCTTGATGTAATAGAAGCATGAACTAGGGCTGGAAGATCAGGGGGTATAAGGTGTTTAATCCTTGCAATGTTCCTTAGGTGAAAGAAGGAATGTTTCGCAACAGCTGAGATATGATTCCTGAAGGTTAATTCCCCAGCAATCAGTACGGCCAGGCTGCGCACAAAGTCTGATTTGTTCAGGTCTGAGCTTCCTATCCTTAGTGGTACTGACTGAGACTGAAGCTGCTTTGTTGTCATGTGCTGACCTCCAATAACAAGAACCTTAGTTTTGTCAGCATTTAGTTTTAACCAGTTATTATTCATCCACTACTGAAGCTTAGCTAAGCACGCGTTTATTTGTGGGGTAGAGTCTATGATGCCAGGCTTGAATGATAAGTATAGCTGGGTGTCATAAGCATAGCAATGCTATGTCCGGCCAGGTTTCTGTATGATTTTTCCAAGTGGCAGCATGTATATGGTGAACAGCAAAGGAGAAAATATTGTGCCCTGGGGTACACCCTATTTTAGTGGTACAGGGTTAGAGAGGAAGGGCCCTAAGGCGCTACCCTTTGTGTTCTGCCAGCCAGGAAGGAGTTGAACCACTGGAGAACTAAGCCATCTATGCCGCAATACTCTTGTAGCCTGTAGCAAGATTTCACGATCAACTGTGTCAAAAGCTGCTGAGAGGTCGAGCAAAATCAGGATGCAATATTGGCCTATGTCTCTTGCCATGAGCAGATCGTTGAAGATCTGGGTGAGGGCCGTTTCACAGCTGTGATTATTTCTGTAACCAGATTGAGGAGGATCAAGAATGCTTTTCTTGAGAGAAATGTCCAGTAAGAGAAGAGAGATGTCCAGTGGCGCCATCATCTCAGACCTGTCAGAAACCATTAGCGTCCTGAAACATCCAATAACTGTCTACTGTTTTAGACAAAAGTCCTCCACTTTTGACGACATTTGACATGGATACAAGGCCAAGCAACTTGCCTATGCCCAGAAAACAAAACAAAACCTGGTGTGCATAAAAAGTACAGCAGGTAGTCTGGACTAAGAACATATTTAAAATATATTACTGTAACAGAAGACAGGGAAGAGGTACAGTGATGAGTGTTTGTTTACAGGCAACATAAAATCATTGTGGAGGTTACTTGGAGGGCTGAGGGCACATTTCTGTACATGTAGTTGGGGATTTAGTCAGTATTAATAATTTCCTCAATTCTCTAGAACTAAAGGCAGATGCTTATCAATCTTGAAATGCTATAAGAGAAGTGTCTGATCAGTCCAAAATTCAGTGTACAGCAGAATCCTAACCCAAAACTTAATGCCAAGGTTATAAAGAAATGGCTTCACTGAAAAGAACAAGCAGTCCAGGAACAGGAGGTAAGGCCTACATAGGGCCCTGCCTTCTCACTCTAGGTTTACATGATAATGAAGAGACAAAAGCGATATACACCCTAATTTCACAGGACTGTTATTATTTCTCCTTGGTGTTGGTAAAACATTAACTGAGTGTCTATTAAAAAAAAAGTGTTCAAGTGTACCCAGAGGCTTTGAGGCAGTTTTAATCCAAACCTGTAATGGAGCAGGGGAGTTGAATTTGAATACTAGCCACTGTAGTGGAAAGCCTCTGGATGGTCTAAAGCAGACTTCTCCAACTCTGTCCTCAAGGCCCAGCAACAGTACATGTTTTGCAGGAAACCACAAACAATCACAGGTGAGGTAATTAACTACCTCTGTGGACTTTCACAAAACATGCACTGTTGGTGGGCGTTGAGGACAGGGTTGGGGAACACTGGTCTAGAGTGTAGCCATTTTGATTTAACAGGTGGGATAACTGGCCTGATGCTGCTTTCTAATCTCATTTTGTAAGTTAAAGCAGATCTCTGATGGAGGATAAACTGTACACAGGCACCATACTTTGGTTTCTCTCAGAAACACACATTGTTCTCTTTTTCCTTCTTCTCTGCTCTGAGTACATTTTATTTAACACTTCCTGGTTAACAAACAGACAGCATTGTCACATCAGATCAGATAAGTGGATAAGCTGTATAAGGGCATATGAATCATCACATATCTTAACATAGAGGTTTTTCAGATTGTGTCCATGCTCTCCCTTCCTTCAACATCTTTTTCTTGTGACCACACTGTCTGCTGTGTATGAGCGCCTCTGAACTGGGAATGCATGAGTTATGTCCATGCATGCCCAATAGAACAAAGACACTTGTACACAGCTTTTTTTTGTAAATAAGTGCTTCATTCTACTGGGCTTGTTTGGACCTTACTCGTGCATGCCCAGTCTAGATGCGCTTGTACACAGCGGTCGCACAGCCACAAGAAACTAGCTCTTGTCAAATGAGATAGAGGGATTCAGTGTCGGAATAATGGGCTGTAAGAGGATCCAGAAAGGTGTTTGACCAATCAAGTGAGGATTTGGAAAGCCTCTGGACTACAGGTATCTTTTTTTTTTTTTTTTTATATATTCTTTTTTATAAACTTTGTTGGTTAAAGTATCGTAATCAGTTTACAGCATCATTTAATAATATATGATCTGCATGTGTAATATGGTAATGTAAGGCTTGAGCTCCCATTTTTCCAAATTGGATGTATGTTATTCCATTCAATTGACAGTTATTTAGTAACTGTGTCTTTCCAGGCTTTTCTCCCATGTGGATGACCCCTTTCTGGATGACCCTCTTCCCCGTGAGTATGTTCTCTACCTGCGACCGATGGGTCCACTGGCTCAAAAGCTGTTTGACTTCTGGCAACAATCAAAGCAACTGTGTGGGAAGAACAAGGCTCATAATATTTTCCCACACATCACCCTCTGTCAGTTCTTTATGGTAAGCTGCACTTCAGCCTGACAATGCTTTGGATATCCTTGTAAATATAAAAAGATTTTGAGCCTTTGTCACTGTGTAAAAGTGTTAAAATTTTACATTTATTTTTTGTTGTGGTCAACTTGTATATTTGTGGTTTGTACTGTTATGCAGATTAGCATATACAGTATCTCCATTTTTGACATTGCTAGTGAAATGAAACACAATATTTGCTGATTGCCCTTAGGTACACTATGCCTATATACAGATAAAGGTCCCAATTAACAAACAAGCTAGGGACTCTAGGTACATTCTTAAGATATATTTGTTTGTAAGTCAGAGCACTGTGCCACTCCGTGCCATGTTTTTCTCTGCTCCTCTGTGTTTCCTCATGTCCTTCTATTCACTCCTCTCATTTTTCATTTTCCATCTGTCCCCCTCTGTGCCTCCTTTCCACCTGTGCCTCATTTTTGCCTCCTCGTCTCCTCCTGTGCGAACCTTCCTTCACTCACCTGTTCTGTCTCCTCTCTTCCTTCTCCTTCTTCTTATTATAGAACTACAAAAAAAAATTGCCACAGGATTCGAGATCAAATTACAACTTGGGATTGACAAAAATGAGGGGGAATTAAACAGGCTAAACTCTCTAAATACATACACGGTGGATTTCTCCGTTTTCCTTTTGTCCTGTGCAAGAGTTCAGGTCCACTTTAAATGAGCCCTCGATAATTTATACAGTATACCGGTACTTGCATTATTTATTTTACATCCATTTTAGATAGACATGCCAACCTCTATAAGTACAGTATAAACGGTTACACTGTGCATATATATATGAGTCCAGCACAGACTGAAGCTGTTTCACAATCTGTCTCAAACATTTGCCCTTGCCTGTACAGAGAGTAAGATATAAGCACACTCACATACAATAGCTGTCGTCCTTAACGCTAACCTGAAGCAAAAAGAAAACAATTATGCATTGTATGTGTAGTACGGATAAGGAATACAACATTAGTAGCTAAGAAAAAGTCTCATATTTTTATTTTCAGTTTTATAGGTTTTTTTTTTTTTATAACATTGCATCATTCTGTCACATTTGCAGCTTTAAAAGCACACTGTCTTTTAACCACTTGAGGACCGTGGTGTTAACCCCCCTAAGTGACCAGGCTATTTTTTTTTAACTAAAATGGCCACTGCAGCTTTAAGGCCAAGCTGCAGGGCCACACAACTCAACACACAAGTGGTCCCCCCCCCCCCCCCCTTTCTCCAACAGACATCTGTTGGTGGGGTCTGATCGCCCCCCATTGCTTATTTTTTTTATATATAAATATTTATTTTATGATTTTTTTTAAATACATTTTGCTTTTTTTTTTTTTTTTTTTTGTGACACTCCCTCCCGGCACCAGCCAATAAGCATGATCGGCTGTCATAGGCTTTAGCATGAAAACTGTGTTTGTTGATCCAGGCGTTTGCCACTGTTTTGGTTAAATTCTCTCTAACATGTCTATGGCTGTGTGTATGAGGCTTGACTCTGTACTTGTATAATTCTCTCTCTACTGGAATGCTGATAATATTCATAAACACAGAGCATGGAGTATGGGCTGTTGCTGAATAATTTCTGTAGAGACATGAAAAGCAGGAGATAGTGTGTTTGAGAAGAAAAATCTATTCTAGAGGTATATTGCATTAGTTATCAGAGATGTATTTTGTGTTATTATAAGCACCCTTGGTTATTATAAGCACATAAAGAATAAGATGCATGCAGATGGGTTAAATGTCTATTAAAAGGATCTTTCCGGGTTCCGTTGGGTACTTCTTTGATGAACATTTTCAGCTCAGAGGTTGAGCAGATGATGTCCCCCTGCAACTTGCAGCAGGAACTACAATAATAGCCAAGTAGGGATCTAAGTGGGTCTAGGTGGATTGTGGAGGAGAGGCTGCAGACTGCAGGGCACACCTGTATTTCTTACTTTAAATAGACCTGTATTTCTTACTGTAGAATGATTACGGTATGCATATTTGCTTCAGGTGCCAAACAGTTAATGTTTTGTAGTGTCAAAGCAAATCTAAACTAAAATGTCTTTCACAGGTATTTATCTCTGCCATAGTTAGTTAAATAACACTATTTTACAAATGCACATTGCTGTCCATCTTGCTCTCTATAAATTCTGAAAATTATATTGCTGTAAGTGTAGTGTTACAAAAAGGTCACATACAGGTAAAGTGGATTGCGCTTGCACCATGCAGCAGCTTTGAATATTGGCTACATTATACGTATGGAGTTTTTTTGCTCATGCTTGTATTCGTTTCCTCCAGGCACTCTGACTTCATGGTAAATCACTAAACATAGTGAAAGATTAACAAGTTGTACCCCCACCCACTTCCCTAAAAAAAAAAAAAAAGAAAAGAAATTGGCCGTACTCTATTATACAAATTGCTTTCGTTTTGGAACTGGGCCTGATGAATTTGATTGGCCCAGTTTCAAGCTGCATATAGTTTGCGTTTAATCTGTATGTTGGAATTCATTAACTGCTAACTGGAATACACTGACTGCAGATGTCAGCACTATATAAAGGTTCTTTGAGATGGCACTGTTTACTTATTAAATTACAGGAAGGCAGGGAACACTGCAGAGAACAAGTTACTGCTGCCTATTAAGAGAATTGATAAGGCAGGAAGTAAGGCTTTTAGAGGCTTGGGACGTCATAAAGACAAAGTCAAGGTTTGTATATAATCCTCCTTCATAGGAGAAGACACAAATACCCTTTATTTTAAAAAGAAAATTAGCTGTGAAAAGGTTAAGAACCCCCTAGATAGATGTGGATTTTCTGACCTTTTTCAAGTTGGATTTGGGGCAGTAAAATAATTTTTTCTGAAAAGTTGAATTGGAAAAGTTTGGTAATTTTGTTGCACCCTGTGGTTACTTGTCTCTTCTTCTACACAGTGTGAAGATAAAAATGTTGATGCCTTGTGCGAGGCTTTGCAGACCACGGTTGCCCACTGGAAAACCAAATTTCCCATTCCTCTTCCACTGGAGCTCTATACATCTTCTAACTTCATTGGACTCTTCGTCAATGAGGAATGTGCCGAGATTCTGAAGAAATTTGCAGCAGATTTTTCCGAGGAAGCGTCCACCAAAGCAGGTGAAAAGAAAGTGGCTATTACCTAAACTTGTTTGGTGGTGTTCCCAACCCAGGCATGGGGTGACAAAAGATATTAGGAATGGTAATCCGAAGCTCGGTTGAGGTAGCTGCTGGGAGGTAAATGCAGAGCCTGCAGCAGAGTGGCGTTTGTAACTCACCTCCCCTGAGATCTGGACTCTCACTGTCAGTCTTCTTCTGGTACTCTGAGGCTCTTGATGCCTTGGGTGAGATCGCTATTTGTCACGATGACAGACAGTGATCTCCCCATAGGGGTGGAGCGACACCCAGAGGACAGGAGGAAGAATTGCAGCGCTGGATCCCATTGGAGGTGAGTATGATTTCGTTTTCTGAATTTTAGGGTCTAAAAGCTAATGAAAAAATTGTACCGCTTTTAGATCCTAAAATCTAGAAAGAATCATACCACCAGGGAGGTTGACCTGGTATAATTACTGCTGGCATGAAATAGTTCTAGATCTTTAAGAAGAACTAATGTCAGATACAGCTAATTAATCTTATAACAAAGGCATTTCAGTAACAATGTATAAAGTAAACTTGTATGAACTATACTATTTTTTTTTTATTTACTGTATATAGCAGTGATGGCTAACCTTGGCACTCCAGCTGTGGTGGAACTACAAGTCCCATGAGGCATTGCAATACTCTGACAGCTCTAAGCATAGCTTGCAGAGGCAGAGGCATGGTGGGATTTGTAGTTTTGTCACAGCTGGAGTGCCAAAGTTAGCCATCACTGGTATATAGCATCAACGTCTTCCGCAGCACTGTAAATAGCACAAAAACATACAATAATGATTAATATAGATACATGGGTAGTTCAACACACTGTACAATGAGGACATCCTGCAAAACAAATATATACAATTGATGTGTAGTTTGAAAACCTCACCAATGCTAGCACCTGTTCATTTGTTAAAGTGCAACAGGAACCGGAAACACTAAACAGAGGGCCCTGCCCTTGCGATCTTACGGTCTAGATAGGACTTGGAATCCCACAGTCTTATTTTGTAAATTAATCCCATTTTTTCAAAGTTTACAAATTTATGTTTAAAGTGTACATGAGATGGACGATTAACAATAAAATATACATACCTGGGGCTTCCTCCAGCCCCCTCCGGCCTGATCGATCCCACGGCATATTCTTCTCCTTCTCCTTTCACCCACAACTGGCCCTAGAAAATCCATCAGTCGGGACCAGTCGACGAATACGCAGTATGGCCAGGCACGCTCCCATGTCTTGCGCCGGGAGCATTCTGGGCCTGCGCAGTACGTAGAACGCTCCAGGCGAAAGTGGTTTACTATATCAGAAATTGTCCTAGAAATATCCCAGCATGCCCTGGTACATTCTCTACTGCAAAGGATCAACTCTGACCTCCCGTTGGAGGTACAGTACATATTGAATTAGTTGGACAGTTTGAAGAAGTCTTCACACACCGCAATACTGGGAGAAATAAATATTACCAGCTTGTTCCAGCCCATCAGGCATTTCTACTGGCAGAAAGCAAAAGTATTTCTGTGGAATTTAGGTATATAATTAGCATACAGGTGTGGTATGTAGCACAACAATTCAGCAACTTAAAACTCATCTTCATAACATGTTTCTGAGACAAAAGGGTTAATTAACTAAGGGGTGTTTGGAAGCAAGGTGCAGTTACCTATAGCCATCAGCTGGAGATCACAATTTGAAATAAGACAAATACAAGTAGGATTCTGACTGGTTGTTGCAGGTCTGAACTTTGCCTCTGTTTGGGGCCTGGTACACACCATGCAATTTCCTGTCAGATAGATGGGTCGAATAGATAATTTCCGACAGGTTGGATCTGATTTCCGGTCGTTTTTCTGATCGATTTGCATAAAAGTGATCAGAGAATCGATCAGAAAATCTGATCAGATATCTTGGAGGTCATCTGTCGACCCATCTATCTCATGGGAAATTGCATGGTGTGTACCAGGCATTAAAGTGGCCACACATGTTGATTACAAATGGCAATCATAAGCTTGTTAGAGAACATTAAATCCAGCACACTCTCAGGGTAGCTATACATCTTGCCATATTGCATCGAGCAATTTAGCAATCGACTTTATTTGGTGATCAACTACAGTGTGGTAGATCAAACCTCAATCGACCAACTGATTCGCTAATTTTATAGAAATGAGAGAGAAATGAGCGTGTAAGAATATGCACGATGGACAATAATTGACAATAGATGGAGAATAGACATCCTTGCCTCCTGGCTCCCACACATCCTGTCCTCCAAACTCCCAACCATCATCCTCGGAGACTTTAACATTCCACTTGATGAGCCTACCACATCTGCTGCCACTCAGCTTCTCTCCCTCACCAACTCCCTTGGCCTCACTCAGCATACTAACGCCCCCACCCACAGCGCTGGTAATACTCTGAACATAATTTTCTCCAAAGCCATCACACTTACAAACCTGGACATTGCACCATTTCCCTTCTCCGACCACCACCTCATAACCTTCACCCTCACTCCGTCCAGCACCCCCTGCCCTTCTCCCCAAACTGGACCCTGGCAGAGAGATCTGTGCAACCCCAATGTACTGTATACCTTAATCTATGTTTTGTGCGCTCACTTATACAATATAAACAATAATTCGCATATAAAACATTCAATATTATAAAGTCCTTTTAAAGTCCAAAACCTAAATTACGTGTCCATGGATCGCTGCACCAATCATCAAGCATCAGATGTGTATAACAGTGTCCCTTTAAGATGCTGCGCTCACATGTACTTGAAATCTTCTTAAAGTTGTATCACTCAAACGAAAGAGAAAAAGAACAAACCATAGCGTAATACTGTATTGTACCAGTGCCACATCCCTCACACCCAGTGCCAGGAATTGATAATGAAAACTGCCCAGGTATCCACCATCCACCAGGTCACACAGGTCCTCACCATAAGCTGTAGCTGCCAGCCACAGACAGCACAAATAGCACCTCCACAACTCTCCAGATCATGTGTGTTCCCTCAAACTTATCACCACCACCAGCATACGTGGCCTCTCACCTTCTGTTTAGCTGCCCAGATTATAAGACAGCAACTGCACTTAAGCGCCCAGCGGGTCTTTCTCAGCAAGCCTCAAATGGATAACTCCGTAGGAACAGAAGCTTCACACCAGCCTAATAACTGAAAAGCTCCACATAGTGTAAAAACATTCACTTTAATAAAATAAATAAAAGTAGTGCACTCACAAGTTTCCAATAAAATCAAGCATGTCAATACAATCCTCCACGCCAGCTCTATCCGCCCGTAGCTCCGCCCTACGCGTTTCGTGCATGCGCACTCATCAGGGGCAACCCCAATGTACTAGCCACACCCCTTCACTCCCTCCCCTCCTCCATTCCCAGCCTAACCTGCCCAACCAAGCGGCAGCTCAATACAATAGTAACCTCTCAGCAGCCTTAGATCATGCTGCTTCCCTGTCACCCCAACCTTGGCACACTGCACTCACAAAAAACTACAAAATGAGCCACTAGCTGCAGAAAGCAAATGGAGGAAATCCCACCAGACCCATGATTTCCTGGGATACAAGACCAAGTTGCAGACGTACCATACTGCCCTCACTGATAGCAAACAGATATACTTCACTCGCTTGATCGCTACCCAAGCATCCAACCTATGTCGTCTTTTTGCCACCTTCAATGCCCTACTCAACCCCACACCTCCCCCCCAACCTCCCCCCAACCTCCACACTCTCAGCCACTGACCTATCAAACTACTTTTTCAACAAAATTACAACCATCCGGAGGGATATTTCTCTCCTCCACTCCATCGCCCCCGCCTCCTCACCCCATCCTACTCCTGCCTCTTTCTCCTCCCTTATCTCCTTCAATCCTGTCACAGTGGAGGAAGTCAACCAGCTGCTGGCAACTTCACCTGCCACTTCCTGCCCCCTAGATCCGGTCCCATCTGACTCTCTGCACCCGCATTTTTCTGATCTGGCCCCTGTCCTCACCCACCTGTGCAACCTCTCCTTCTCCACCAGCATCTTCCCCTCCATATTGAAACAGCTGCTAAAGAAACCTTCACTTGACCCTGCACTGCCATCCAACTACCGCCCAATCTCTCTCCTCCCTTTGAAAATTCTTGAACACCTGGCCCATCAACGCCTGACCAACTTCTTCAATTCCAACTCCCTTCTCAATCCTCTGCAATCTGGTTTTCGTACAGCCCATTCTACAGAAACAGCCCTCACCAAAGTGGTCAATGACCTTGCCAAAGCCGAAGGTAAATAGACAAGACAAGACAAATAACATTTATATCATGCTTGTCTCCAGGTGGACTCAAAGGGCCAGATACTCCATCCTGCTCCTCCTGGACCTCTCCTCGGCATTTGACACTGTCGACCACTCCCTCCTCCTCCACTCTCTGCAGTTAATGGGCATTCAGGACGTAGCCTTAGCCTGGATCTCCTCCTACCTCTCCAACCGCTCCTTATTAACATTTTTCAATGGCTCCTCATCCACTCCTACACCCCTCTCAGTTGGTGTTCCTCAAGGTTTAGTCCTAGGACCACTACAGTTCTCACTCTATACTGCCTCAATTGGCAAAATCATCTCCTCCATGGGTTTCAATTACCACCTGTATGCCGATGACACCCAGATATACCTCCACACCCCAGATCTCTCCTCTTCTACCATGGACAAAGTCGAATCCATTTCCTCATGGATGGCCGCCAGGTACCTGAAGTTTAATTTGGACAAGACTGAACTTCTAATATTCCCACCCCGCACTGCTAATAAAATAATAATAATAATAATACTACAGTACAAGCACTTGCACATTAGGTAATACAAGGTTAAGTATGCCTTAGGGCTGCATAGCCAGGCTAGACAAATTAGTGGTACAGTATGCAGGACTCCTTAAAAATTGTAGCAATAGCAGTCACTGAATAGATGCAGCCGCTAGCTTCTTGTGAGTGGCTCCGATACCACTGTGGGCAGGACTTGCAGCATGTGTTCTGCAAAACTTTCTGCTCACACTTGAGCCAATCATGAAGCCTCTCTTCAAAATGTAGCCAATCATAAAAAGCCACTAGCATCTGGAGTGTAAGTAGCTCTAATACCTCCGCGGGGGGGAATTTGTACTCTACTCTCCACTCTTCTTAGTTTTGCAGCAAGTAGGCCTGCTCTGGTCTGCACTACAAGTGAAAGTAACCTGTACTGCGCTCCAAACACTACCAGGAGTGTCATCGCTAACAAGGGAAGAGATACCCGGCAGTGTGTACAATCCTGTGGGAGGACTGTGGCAATACTTTTATCGATGATTGCACAGTGGGAGTGGTAACATTGCATCCTCTTTTGTTTACGTTCACACTATTCCTCATTTTTCCCAGGCTGCTTATTTTTACAGCACTGTATATCCAGCGCCGGTGCCATTCTTCTTGTCTTACAAATGTTATCAAGGATCAACTCATCTGCAACCAGCTTGAAAAGAGCAGCCGACCATGGGTTTCACACTGAAATATGACGCATGCTCTGCCCACTGTTTACTATATCCAGAGTCACCATCACGTGGGGGCAAAAAAGATGTTTACTATAACAGAAGTTTTATTATATCGGAGTTTACTATACTAGGCGTTGCTCCCATAGATATATAATGGAGATTGGCCGGGACTGGACATGGAGAGGTAGTTTACTATTCCCAAATGTTCACTATATCAGAGTTTATTATGAGACTATACTGTACTCCACTAGAATTGTGGCCATAATGCTACTTTTTTGAGAAAGCAGCGCAAAGGCCGCAATGCTAGTGGAGTAGTCTGTGCTACCAGCCAAGCTTTCTTTTTTTACACATATTGGTCATTTGTGTATTTGATTATAAAGTTGTGTAAGCACTTTAATCTGGATGGACTATTGCACCTTATGATATATACTAAAACCAGGTTCTTTGTTCATATTGCTAGGCTGCCTCGACATTCAGGGTAATGATCACTGATGGCTAAATGCTGCCATTGTTCACCACTGACATCTCTTGCTAGCTGTTGTTTAAACTTTGCCCTCCTGTCCCTGTCCCAAGCTTTTTTTCATCACAAATTTAAGTGTGTTAAAGTTTGATGAGTACGTGATTACAGTTTCAGGAGTACTGTTTCATGAGGATTACTGTTGCAGAACTTTTGATTAGAACTTTTGTAATGTGTTGACAGGAGGTTTTAGGCTGTTTGTATAATTTTTAGTAATACTGTGGAAGAGAGCCACACACAGACCAGTAAATTTGAGTATTAAAAATGTCATCAGTTTCAATCATAATATTAGGTATGTATAACCAAATTGAAAATATTGTGATTCAAGTATTTGTTTCTCTGCTAGTGAAATAGTTGCGCAAACGCTGAACGAACCATCAATTTCCATCCGAAATCGATCGTTCCCGTCGATCTGTCCACGCGGAAGATTTCTCTCGATCGCCGGCTGGTCGGGAGTGCGTCGATAGCGGCGTTCGAATGTCCGACGACCGGCGCAAGCTGCAATACATTACCTGCTCCACCGCTGCGTGTCCCTGCTGTCACCATTGTTCCTTCTCTGCTGGGCTCCGGCAGGCTTCACTTCTTCCTGTCCCGACAGGAAGTTTAAACAGTAGAGCGTCCTCTACTGTTTAATCTTCCCTGGACAGGAAGTAAAGTGAAGCTGGAGCCCAGAGCGGAGAAGAAGACAGCAGAGACTGGGGGACTCGCGCCGGCCGGATCAGGTAATGTATGCAGGGGGGGGGGGGGGGGGGCGCGGACGGCGGCAGCGGCAGCTCCACAGATTGTGAATCGGGTTCATTGTGAAATCGATTCAAAATCTATTTGCAGTGTAGGCAGCCAATAGATCCCTCTTTGATCAGATTAGATCACAGAGGGATCTTTCTGCTGGTCGATCTGGTGGCAATCGACCAGTGTATGGCAGCCTTTAGTTGATTTAAAACAAAACAAATTGGCTGTTTAGCAATTTGAATTAGATTTTTTTAAATAAGGCCATTCTTATTTGTTTTTAAAAATTGTAATTTCAGAGGCCACGTCTAGAGCCAGATTGACATTCTTGTATATGCAGAGGCTATGACTGAAGTAAATAGACAAAAGCTATCAGCAAAAGAGCAAAAGAGATCAGCAGCACCATGTAGAACTATTTACAAGCTCTTTGTTGCATTAAAAATAGAGAGCTGATTATCCAGTTACAGACAGTTTCGAGGTAAACTGCTTTATCAAGGGGGCGTGGCCGGAAGCCGATGGAGTAAGACGTGCTGGTGCTGAGCTCCCGCTCTAAACTCCGATAAAACATATACTAAAGCAAACTAGAATGAAACAAACTGCTTCGGATCTACTCGGTTGCCTTTCCTACACCTTCAGGAACTAGCTGGTGCCGACTCTGCTGATGACCCGCCGCGCTTCAGAGGCCATCGCCAAGCTACGCAAGTTTCGGATGGATGCCCAAGATGGCGACGAGAGTGCGGGAGAGGAGGCACCCGCCCCATCCCTACAGCAAATCATGGCTGGTGTCTCGGCGTGTCAGACGGCCCTAACACTTATTACCACTAAGCTGGAAGAGGTACGAACCGATGTCTCACTTCTCAGAGCAGACATGCAGACGCTGCGGACTAGAGTCTCCGAAGTTGAAACCAGAGTAAGCAACGTGGAAGACCGCATTGGACCCCTGGAGCGCGATGCACCCCGAACGCAAAGAGATATAAAGGCGCTCAAAGACAGGCAAGAAGACCTCGAACAGAAATCGCCGCTCCAATGTGCGCATTGTGGGCCTACCTGAAAAGGTGGAAGGAAACGCGCCTGCAGATTATGCTGAAAAGTTGCTCATAGATTTGTTCGGAAGGTCTACATTCTCCTCTGTATTTATCATCGAGAGGGCCCATAGAGTATCACCAAAGGTCCCGGCGCCTGAAAAACCACCACGCACCTTCATTATGAAGCTCCTTAACTATCGTGACAGAGATGCGACACTGCGCGCAGCCCGCGCCAAAGGTGACATTACATATGAAAACGCCAGGCTATCCTTCTATCCAGATTTTTCTATAGATCTGCAAAAGCAACGGGCGCAGTTTGTACATGCTAAGAAAAGGCTCCGTGACCTAGGCTTGATATACGCCATGCTTTACCCAACAAAGCTACGTGTTGTTGCAGATGGTGAGACACACTTTTTCTCCACTCCAGAAGAAGTCCAGACATGGCTGGATGCACGGCCACGTGCTCCGGCCTCACCTGAAAGGGCTCCAGATCTATAAAAGTATCCGTGAGTACTGTGGGTGAAGACTGGCCTGTCCCCCTCTTCTCCCTCGCCGAGCTGATATGTAATTAACCCGTTTTTTTCCCCCTTTTTACTGTTATGGTTCGTACTGTCCCTACTCCTACTGGCATCAAAGGCCTTGAGGCCTATAAACTTGAAGTTCGACTGTAGCGGCATGGGCACATGTTAAAACGCGTGGCATTTCTTCTATGGGCAATGCAATAAGCCACATTACGTACATTGATCAAACTGTTGTTTAGGCCTGCACTGGCGGCCCTTCTCTGGCCATGCGGACAAATGCCCCAGAGCTGTGCTCTGAGTATATCCACCCTGCCACTAAGTCTAAAAGGCCACAAGGATACGATGAACAGTAATTTGCTGCAACAACAACCATATCAGTTTACTATAAGGCCGTTAGCCATGTAGTTTGAATGCTTGGGGAGGGAGGAGGGAGGGGGGGGGGGTTTCCAGTGTCGCACATACTGGAAGTAAGTGTTTATACGATGATGCCTATCGGGTTCTTTTTAAAAAATTGGGGTTGCTGGGGGGGAGGTGTCCGCGCTCCTCTTTACCTTACCCTCTTTTGATTTTTGGGAGTGTGCACGCTTCTCCCACTGGGGCCTACACCCCGAAGACAACCATATTGCTTCCCGTCACTGGGCCCTGCGGGAGGGGGTGTCCCCACTCTCACTTTTGATTTAATTTTCAATTTTTACCCCTGTACGCCCTCCCCCCAGTGTCACCCTTGTTTACGCACGTTCAGTGTGTAATTCCGCAATATATATGTGCAGGTTATTGCTTATAAATGTATTCATATGCCATCTGGGTAATGCTGGGAGCTGTAAATGCATGAGTGTCTAGAACAATGCAGTGTGTAAAACATTTATATTATTTGTTGCCCTAGCAGTTTATATAGAACAGTGAGCGGGAGCCAGAGAGAACCTGGCTCGTGGAAGTGTAGTTGGAAGCTTGAACACCTGTCCTTTCCTTCCGCACTAACAAAAAAAGGCTATACCATCTTAGGTATTACCCCCTAGCAGATACTACAGCTTTTAGCTGTGGTCTGCTATATAGATATTGTTCTTAGTTTGGGGTGTAAGGACCAGGGGTGCCTCTAGTCATTTTGTCACTCCAGGCGAGAAAACCTGTGGAGCCCCCCCAAGCCCCTCCCCCCCAGGAAAATAATCATAATGCAGCATCGTTTCACCAGAAAATAATCATAATGCGGCAGTGTTTCATCATAAAATAATAGTAGTTATCGTAATTCAGAATCGTAATTCACCAGAAAATAATCGTAATGTGGCAGTGTTTCACCAGAAAATACACTTATTGCAGCAGCAGTTCACCGGAAAATATTCGTAAAGTGGCAGCGTTTCACCCGAAAATACACTTATTGCAGCAGCATTTATCTTAATGGGGCAGCGTTGTCAGAAAATAATCGTAATGTGGAAGCGTTTCACCAGAAAATGCACGTAATCCGAGCAGAGGGAAAGAGTAGAGAGGGAGAGGCAGCATAAGATGTAAGAGGGGGGTAGAGGAACAGAGAGGGGGAGGGATAGACAGCATAAGATGGAAGAGGGTGCAGAGAAACAGGGGAGAGGGAGAGACAGCACAGCACTAAAGCACAGGATTACAGCTTTACCAGCCTACAGCCTAACCAGCTTTCAAAGAAAACTCTAGTATCAAAAGAGCAGGGCACATTCTAGCAGTTATAACAGTACTGGGAGTCTGCACACAGGACAGGAAGTGTTCTTAGCAGCCTGCCTGCATACCTTCTCTTCTGCCTGTGCATGCAGCTTATCATCTCTGGACTGGAGCAGAAACTTCCCTTCTCCCGGGCTGTGTTGCTGTCTTGTGCTGGGGCGGGTCTCCAACACGGACACATCACATTCTTCTCTCTGTGACTGCATCTGTCCCCTGGCTGTCTCGCTCCAGTGTCTGTGTGCAGCCAGTGACACAGGTGGGGGGTCAGACTGTCGGGGGCATAAGCTGGCTGGCCGCTGGATCCTGGTTTGACTGGTGTGGGGCAGAGTTAAAGGCTGGGCCACACGGGATAAACACTTTACCTGTGTGGCTACTGAGAAGAAGGGGCACGGCTTTAAAGAAGGAGCCTGGCAGAGAAGAGCAGTATTGATTGCTCTATTGGCTGGGGAGAAGTGGAGGTGGAGGCACTGCTGAGCACATGGTCGCATGCCGAGCACCGGGGACTGAGTCGGGAGGTAATATAATATAGAAAAAAAAAAACAAAAAACATGGTCACAGTAGCAGCGGTAGGGGAATGCGCCTCACCACCTCATGGCGCCTCACCACCTCATGGCGCCCCAGGCAACCGCCTATACTTGCCTGGTGGGTGAGACGCCCCTGGTAAGGACCTTCCTGCTGTTTTGGAAGATCAGGGTGGGTTAGGGATTGGGGGAAGTTTTTGTTTTGTTTTGAATCCTTCACTTGAGGGGAAAATATACTACGTCAATACATACATGGGTCATAGGAAATGGTACAGAAAGGTGCAGATTACACTATATTTTATCCTGCTTATATACATAAACAGTAATGAGAATGGCACAAAACAACCTTAAAATTCTTAGCTGGAATGTGAGAGGCCTAAATAATCCGGTGAAACGTCAGTTGGTGATGACATATCTAACACGCCAGAGAGTGGATATTGTTGCTCTGCAGGAGACGCATCTCACGGGAGACAAGACACAGGCACTACGTAGAAGCTGGGTGGGTTGGTCTTTCCACTCCACATATTCTCAATACTCAAAGGGGGTGTCGCTCTTACTTAGAAAATCCCTTACTCTCCAGATACTAGTGACCCGAGAGGATCAAATGGGCAGATATGTATTTCTACATTGCAGAATTTCAGGAATTCCCATACTCATTCTGAATATTTATATTCCTCCTCCATATGCAGCGGGTGTAATTAAGGAAGGTATAGACTTCATATTAACCACTTGCCGACCGCACGCTTATACCGTGCGTCGGCAAAGTGGCAGCTGCAGGACCAGCGACGCAGTACTGCGTCGCCAGCTGCAGGCTGATTAATCAGGAAGCAGCCGCTCGCGCGAGCGGCTGCTTCCTGTCAAATCACGGCGGGGGGCTCCGTGAATAGCCTGCGGGCCGCCGATGGTGGCTCGCAGGCTAAATGTAAACACAAGCGGAAATAATCCGCTTTGTTTACATTTGTACGGCGCTGCTGCGCAGCAGCGCCGTAAGGCAGATCGGCGATCCCCGGCCAATCAGCGGCCAATCAGCGGCCGGGGATCGCCGCCATGTGACAGGGGACGTCCTGTCACTGGCTGCACAGGACGGATAGCGTCCTGTGCAGCCCGGATCACCGGGGAGGGGACAGGTAGGAGAGGGAGGGGGGAATTTCGCCGCGGAGGGGGGCTTTGAGGTGCCCCCCCCGCCAGCCACACGCAGGCAGAAGAGATCAGACCCCCCCTGCACATCATCCCCATAGGGGGGAAAAAAGGGGGGCAATCTGATCTCTCTGCCTGCACCCTGATCTGTGCTGGGGGCTGTAGAGCCCACCCAGCACAGATCACTAATAACCACGCTGGTCCTTAAGGGGGGGTAAAGGGTGGGTCATCAAGTGGTTAAGACATCCCTGTGCCCATGTCCTCTGGTTAGGAGATTTTAACTCAGTCTGCAATCCCTCCATAGATAGGTATCCCCCTAAACAAGATAAAGTCACCACACTAGCAAACTCAATGAACGAACTTAACTATACGGACCTGTGGCGCCATTTTTTCCCTACGCAATGATCATATACATGCCACTCAGCTACGTTCAACACTTCATCACGAATTGACATGTTCTTTGTGTCTGTTAAAAGATGTGTCTCATGTAGAAATTCTACCACGCTTAGTTTCAGACCATTCTCCAATCACACTTAAGGTTATATGGGGAAATAAGCCCCCGTTTCAATACTGGAAGCTTAACCCGTTCTGGCTAGATCTAATAACTACACATGAGGAAATCAGCAAAAGTCTAGAAGACTTCATTTTTATCCATAGAGATGAGGAAGATGTGTCGTTGGTGTGGAATACCTTCAAGGCATTTACCCGAGGTGTGTTCATTGCAGCAATAGCGGAATGTAAAGATAATACTAAACGTAATGAGCAAGAACTACTAAAACAGATAGAGAGCGCCCGTGCACATTATTTTACTACCCGTACTCAAGATTATCTTGATCAATGGAAAACACTAGCCCGTAAGCATAATCAACTTATAGAAGAAATTACCAAAAGTAAGCTATTCTTCAACAAGCAGGCCTTCTATGAGCAAGGGGAGAGAGCGGGCACCCTCCTGGCAACAATATCCAAAACATATACTTCTCCCCCAGTAATAACACATATTGCGGACCCCCAGGGTAATGTAGTTACAGGCAGTCCCAAAGTCAATAAAATCTTCTTTGATTACTATAGCTCTCTATACAAGAGTCAGACCGCTGCCTCCAGGACAGACTCGGAGATATACTTAGCTGAAGCCAACCTACCACGTTTAACTCCAGAGCAACGAGATGTTCTAGATGCCCCCCTTACCTTAGACGAAGTTACTTTAGCCATAGCTAGTTTTCCAAACAAAAAAGCGCCTGGCTTGGACGGGCTGCCAGTTGAAATATATAAAAGATATGACGAAATAATAGCCCCTCTCCTTCTACAAACATTTATTAATGCATATGAATCTGGTTCACTGCCGCAGTCTATGCACGAAGCGTTGATTGTTGTACTGCCTAAGCCTGGCAAGGATCCGCTTTATTGTGATTCGTACCGCCCAATATCCCTTCTGCCAGTGGATATTAAAATACTGGCAAAGATTTTAGCAATTAGACTAAACACTGTTATACTCTCTTTAGTACATCCGGACCAAACCGGGTTTATGCCAGGTAAAAACACGGCCATGAATGTACGTCGGCTGTGGACAAATCTGCAAGCCCATCACATAAACACAGGTAAAAGAGTGGTGGCGTCCCTTGACATGGCTAAAGCCTTCGACACAGTGGAGTGGCCATACCTTGAAGCGGTCCTTGCCAGGTTTGGCTTTGGTGACGCCTTTTGCAAATGGGTAGGTCTTCTTTATAGCTCCCGAGTACTAGGGTATGCACAAATGGCTGGATCTCAGAAGCATTCACACTGGGTAGAGGTACCAGACAGGGCTGCCCTCTCTCTCCCCTGCTTTATGCGCTAGCAGTTGAGCCACTTGCGTGCCGTATCAGATCACACCCTGAGATATGCGGATTCCATACTGAACACACTGAGGAAAAAATAGGCCTCTCGCCGACGACACGATTCTCTACCTTGCGGACTCTGAAAAGTCTCTACAACTAGCAATTGCAATAATTGAGGAGTCAGGATACTATTCTGGTCTTAAATTAAATAAATCTAAATCTGTGATAATGCATGTAGACAAATCCTCTGCAGGGACAGTCGCACCAACGACACCCCTACTCACAGTCCAGTCTTTTAAATACCTGGGGGTACAAATCAGTCTTCCTCCTAAAACATATCTTCAGCTTGAAATATATCCTCTAATTCAATTAACACAGGCCAAGTGCAAGTCGTGGTCCAAGCTGTATCTCACTATTGTAGGCCGCATAAACCTTATCAAGATGGTTTTGCTGCCCAAGCTCCTGTATGTCTTGCACCAATCGCCAATCTATGTTCCCCTTACTGTATTCAAAAAAATACGCTCTATTATAATTGCATTTATTTGGAATAATAAGAGAGCCCGCATAAAGCACTCATTGTTAATAAATCCTAATGGCCTAGGAGGACTTGCACTACCTTCAATACAACATTACTACTTTGCAGCTCAGGTACAGCATATTGCATCCTGGTTTACGACAGGTTCTCTTTACAATGCTGAGGCATTGGGATACAGCTTGGACCTAGACAAAGAAAGCGTGGCATTGGACCTTTTAAAAGGACACCTAACACCCTCTAAGTCATCAAACACTATTCTAGCGCAAGCACATTTAGTATGGAAGCGTATTAATGCAATTTACTCCCTGACCAGCTATGACCCCCGCACACCCTTATGGGACAACCCCAACCTGCATGAGCTCAGTAAAATCCCTGATTCACACTTGTGGCGGCAGAAAGGGGTAATGTTTTTAGGCCAGATAATTAAACAGGGCAAGCTCCTCCCATTTAAGAATTTAGTTGACCAGTTTCCAACACTGGCTCCACATTATTTCCGTTATCTTCAGCTGCAACATGCTATTCAGCATCAATTCAGGGGAAACCCCATACAAATAGCGCCCCATCCTATACTATCTATAATAGCTGAAGGCCCTACTAAACACCTAATAGGTAGCCTATACAAAGAAATTACAACTTCTAAAGCGCTGGACCGTACGGAGCCTGCTAAGACTAAATGGTCGAATGAGGGTCTGGACATTGGAGATGAGGACTGGGAAGATGCACTTGCAGCAGTCCAGAAAGTCTCACTTAATGTTAAAGATCGGGCCACTCAACTAAATTTTATATATCAATCATACCTAACCCCAGCCAGATTGGCCAAGTACAAACCAGAAGCCAGTAATGAATGCCCCAAATGCAAGACCCATGCCCCTTCCTTTTATCACTTGGTGTAGAAATGTACCCCTGTGGCCAGTTTTTGGTCCCAGGTAGTGAAATTCCTACATAATAAAATGGGCTGCCCTGTAGAACTTGATCCTCTAGTATGTCTGCTTGGTATTATAACAGAAGAAGAATTGCACTTCAATACTAAAAAGTTTATGCAGGAAGCACTTTTTGCGGCCAGACAGGAAATAGCTTTGAACTGGCTATCCCCGACCTCTCCAGGACTGGGTGGCTGGATCAAAAGGCTAGACACCGCGCTGCCCTTTAAAAAGCTAGTATACACCCACAGGAAGCGTATTTCGCAGTTTCATTTAATCTGGGATAAGTGGAAAGACAGGTAATAGTAATGTACTAGCTACTCATCTGTAGAATACCAAGTGTATTCATGCATGTTGCAATTCCAGTATCCTTAAACTGGGCGTTGTGCACACTATATGGAAAATTCTAAATTGTAGGTCCTTAGGACAAACACTCCTCTTGGTATAAGTAGTGCGCGATCCCTTTTTATTGCTACGGGCTTCGATACATGAGTACTATGTATGAGCTAATACCAAGCTATTCAATACCAGAATTGCCTTCTTACTTACTGTTTGAAACTATATAATATGTGATATGTATGTATTGATTTATATGCTATGCGCCTATTGTACTATCATGCACTACAATCTACCCTTGTATGTACTATGACCCTGTTTGTAATCCTTAATAAAATATTTTTTATGGTTAAAAAAAAAAAACTGCTTTATCAAGTTGCATAGGCTCTCTCCCTATTTTGCCAGCTTATGTAACTTAATTTTACAGAAGGGGATGTACCCTAAACTATTGCCTAAGAAAGATAAAAACGTCCTATATCCTGGTCTTATCACGCCATATCACTTAACCTCCCTGCTGGTTTTCCAGACCCAGGCTGCAGATAAAAAAAAAAAAAAAAAAGCTACTAGCGGTGATGCCAAGCCTGAATCGCGGTGACTTGCATGCGACCGCTGCTGGTGTCTCCAAGAAGATCCACTGCAGCACTGTACCTTCTTCCTGGCATGTTCTCCGATGTGCTCCCCGGCATGTCCCCTTCCAACAGTTCTGCCCCCTCCATCTGTAATACCAGGTGTTCCCCTTCCCTCAGCTCTGTCCCCGACGGTGTGTCCCCTCCAATCAGCGGCGTGTGGCATAATCAGCGCGATTGGCGGGTGTAGTAGATTACAACAACAAAAAAAAGTTGAAGTTCAAAAGTAAGATAAAGTTGTAGTGTAAAAAAAAAAAAAAAGTTGTACTCACACACACACACACACACACACATACAGCACATACAGTACATGGCACAAACAAAAACACTGTTACGCTGAATAAATTAGAATACATAAATAGAGACAGTGGGATGCGAAAGTGTGGGCAACCTTGTTAATCGGCATGATTTTCCTGTATAAATTGTTGGTTGTTATGATAAAAATTGTCAGTTAAATATGTTATATAGGAGACACACACAGTGATATTTGAGAAGTGAAATGAAGTTTATTGGATTTACAGAAAGTGTGCAATAATTGTTTAAATAAAATTAGGCAGGTGCATAAATTTGGGTCTGTTGTCATTTTATTGATTTCAAAACCTTTAGAACTAATTATCGGAACTCAAATTGGCTTAATAAGCTCAGTGTCCCCTGACCTACATACACAGGCGAAGCCAATTATGAGAAAGAGTATTTAAGAGGGTCAATTGTAAGTTTCCCTCCTCTTTTAATTTTCTCTGAAGAGTAGCAACATGGGGGTCTCAAAACAACGCTCAAATGAGCTGAAGACAGATTGTTCACCATCATGGTTTAGGGGAAGGATACAGAAAGCTGTCTCAGAGATTTCAGCTGTCTGTTTCCACAGTTAGTAACATATTGAGGAAATGGAAGGCCACAAACCACAGGCTCAGTTCAAGTTAAAGCTCGAAGTGGCAGACCAAGAAAAATCTCAGATAGACAGAAGCGACAAATCGCGAGAACAGTCAGAGTCAACCCACAGACCAGCACCAAAGACCTACAACATCATCTTGCTGCAGATGGAGTCACTGTGCATCGTTCAACCATTCGGCACACTTTACACAAGGAGATGCTGTATGCAAGAGTGATGTAGAGGAAACCTTTTCTCCGCCCACAGCACAAACCGAGCCGCTTGAGGTATGCTTAACTACTTCCCGACCGCCGTATTGACAATTGGCGGCCGGGAAGTGCACCCCGCAAGGACCGCCGTATTGACAATTGGCGGCGGTCTTTGTAGGGGCATGGGCGGAGCGATCGCGTCATCAGTGACGCGATCCTCCGGCTCCGCCTGGCGCCGCTCACCCGCCGCAACATCCCGCCGGCTATACGGAAGCGCCGGCGGGATGTTAACCCCGCGATCGCCGCATACAAAGTGTATAATACACTTTGTAATGTTTACAAAGTGTATTATACAGGCTGTCTCCTGCCCTGGTGGTCCCAGTGTCCGAGGGACCACCAGGGCAGGCTGCAGCCACCCTAGTCTGCACCAAGCACACTGATTTCCCCCCCCCCCCCTGCCCCAGATCGCCCACAGCACCCATCAGACCCCCCCCTGCCCACCCCCCAGACCCCTGTTTGCACCCAATCACCCCCCTAATCACCCATCAATCACTCCCTGTCACTATCTGTCAACGCTATTTTTTTTTTATCCCCCACCCTGCTCCCTGCCCCCTCCTGATCACCCCCCACCCCTCAGATTCTCCCCAGACCCCCCCCCCCCAGACCACCCCCCCTGTTTACTGTATGCATCTATCCCCCTGATCACCTGTCAATCACCTGTCAATCACCCATCAATCACCCGTCAATCACCCCCTGTCACTGCCACCCATCAGCCAGCCCCTAACCTGCCCCTTGCGGGCAATCTGATCACCCCCCCACACCAATAGATCGCCCGCAGATCCGACATCAGATCACCTCCCAAATCCATTGTTTACATCTATTCTCTCCTCTAAACACCCACTAATTACCCATCAATCACCCATCAATCACCCCCTATCACCACCTGTCACTTTTACCTATCAGATCAGACCCTAATCTGCCCCTTGCGGGCACCCAATCACCCGCCCACACGCTCAGATTGCCCTCTGACCCCCCCTTATCAATTCACCAGTGCATTAATTACATCTGTTCTTCCCTGTAATAACCCACTGATCACCTGTCAATCACCTGCCAATCACCTATCACCCATCAATCACCCCCTGTCACCCCCTGTCACTGCCACCCATCAATTAGCCCCTAACCTGCCCCTTGCGGGCAATCTGATCACCCACCCACACCATTAGATCGCCCGCAAACCCGCCGTCAGATTACCTCCCAAATGTATTGTTTACATCTGTTATCTTCTCTAAACACCCACTAATTACCCATCAATCACCCATCAATCACCCCCTATCACCACCTGTCACTGTTACCTATCAGATCAGACCCTAATCTGCCCCTTGCGGGCACCCAATCACCCGCCCACACGCTCAGATTGCCCTCAGACCCCCCCCCTTATCAATTCGCCAGTGCATTAATTACATCTGTCCTTCCCTGTAATAACCCACTGATCACCTGTCAATCACCTGCCAATCACCTATCACCCATCAATCACCCCCTGTCACTGCCACCCAACAATCAGCCCCTAACCTGCCCCTTGCGGGCAATCTGATCACCCACCCACACCAATAGATCGCCCGCAGATCCGACATCAGATCACCTCCCAAATCCATTGTTTACATCTATTCTCTCCTCTAAACACCCACTAATTACCCATCAATCACCCCCTATCACCACCTATCACCACCTGTCACTGTTACCCATCAGATCAGACCCTAATCTGCCCCTTGCGGGCACCCAATCGCCCGCCTACACGCTCAGATTGCCCTCAGACCCCCCCCCTTATCAATTCGCCAGTGCAATATTTACATCTGTTCTCCCCTGTAATAACCCACTGATTACCTGTCAATCACCTATCAATCACCCCCTGTCACTGCCACCCATCAATCACCCCCTGTCACTGCCACCCATCAATCACCCGCTGTCACTGCCACCCATCAATCAGCCCCTAACCTGCCCCTTGCGGGCAAACTGATCACCCACCCACACCAATAGATCGCCCGCAGATCCGACATCAGATCACCCCCTGTCACTGCTACCTATCAGATTAGACCCCTATCTGCCCCTAGGGCACTCAATCACCCGCCCACACCCTCAGAATGCCCTCAGACCCCAGCCCTGATCACCTCGCCAGTGCATTGCTTGCATCTATTCCCCCCTCTAATCACACCTTGAGACACCCATCAATCACCTCCTGTCACCCCCTAGCACACCTACCCATCAGATCAGGCCCCAATTTGCCCCGTGTGGGCTCCTGATCACTCGGCCAATCCCTCAGATCCCCCTCAGACCCCCTTCCGATCACCTCCCCAGTGCATTGATTGCATCTATTTTCCCCTCTAACCACCCCCTGAGACACCCATCAATCACCTCCTGTCACCCCCCTAGCACTCCTATCCATCAGATCAGGCCCAATACAACCTGTCATCTAAAAGGCCACCCTGCTTATGACCGGTTCCACAAAATTCGCCCCCTCATAGACCACCTGTCATCAAAATTTGCAGATGCTTATACCCCTGAACAGTCATTTTGAGACATTTGGTTTCCAGACTACTCACGGTTTTGGGCCTGTAAAATGCCAGGGCGGTATAGGAACCCCACAAGTGACCCCATTTTAGAAAAAAAGACACCCCAAGGTATTCTGTTAGGTGTATGACGAGTTCATAGAAGATTTTATTTTTTGTCAAAAGTTAGCGGAAATTAATTTTTATTGGGTTTTTTTCACAAAGTGTAATTTTTCACTAACTTGTGACAAAAAATAAAATCTTCTATGAACTCGCCATACACCTAACGGAATACCTTGGGGTGTCTTCTTTCTAAAATGGGGTCACTTGTGGGGTTCCTATACTGCCCTGGCATTTTAGGGGCCCTAAACCGCGAGGAGTAGTCTAGAAAACAAATGCTTCAAAATGACCTGTGAATAGGACGTTGGGCCCCTTAGCGCACCTAGGCTGCAAAAAATTGTCACACATGTGGTACCGCCGTACTCAGGAAAAGTAGTATAATGTGTTTTGGGGTGTATTTTTACACATACCCATGCTGGATGGGAGAAATTTCTATGTAAATGGACAATTGTGTGTAAAAAAATCAAACAATTGTCATTTACAGAGATATTTCTCCCACTTAGCATGGGTATGTGTAAAAATACACCCCAAAACGCATTATACTACTTCTCCTGAGTACGGCGGTACCACATGTGTGGCACTTTTTTACACCCTAAGTACGCTAAGGGGCCCAAAGTCCAATGAGTACCTTTAGGATTTCACAGGTCATTTTGCGACATTTGGTTTCAAGACTACTCCTCACGGTTTAGGGCCCCTAAAATGCCAGGGCAGTATAGGAACCCCACAAATGACCCCATTCTAGAAAGAAGACACCCAAAGGTATTCCGTACGGAGTATGGTGAGTTCATAGAAGATTTTATTTTTTGTCACAAGTTAGCGGAAAATGACACTTTGTGAAAAAAAACTATTAAAATCAATTTCCGCTAACTTGTGACAAAAAAATAAAAACTTCTATGAACTCACCATACTCCTAACGGAATACCTTGGGGTGTCTTCTTTCTAAAATGGGGTCATTAGTGGGGTTCCTATACTGCCCTGGCATTTTAGGGGCCCTAAACCGTGAGGAGTAGTCTTGAAACGAAATTTCTCAAAATGACCTGTGAAATTCTAAAGGTACTCATTGGACTTTGGGCCCTTTAGCGCAGTTAGGGTGCAAAAAAGTGCCACACATGTGGTATCGCCGTACTCAGGAGAAGTAGTATAATGTGTTTTGTGGTGTATTTTTACACATACCCATGCTGAGTGGGAGAAAGATCTCTGTAAATGGACAATTGTGTGTAAAAAAAATTAACAAATTGTCATTTACAGAGATATTTCTCCCACCCAGCATGGGTATGTGTAAAAATACACCCCAAAACACATTATACTACTTCTGAGTACGGCAATACCACATGTGTGGCACTTTTTTGCAGCCTAACTGCACTAAGGGGTCCAAAGTCCAATGAGCACCTTTAGGCTTTACAGGGGTGCTTACAATTTAGCACCCCCCAAAATGTCAGGACAGTAAACACACCCCACAAATGACCCCATTTTGGAAAGTAGACACTTCAAGGTATTCAGAGAGGGGCATGGTGAGTCCGTGGCAGATTTCATTTTTTTTTTGTCGCAAGTTAGAAGAAATGGAAACTTTTTTTTTTTTTTTTTTTTTTCACAAAGTGTCATTTTCCGCTTACTTGTGACAAAAAATAATATCTTCTATGAACTCACTATGCCTCTCAGTGAATACTTTGGGATGTCTTCTTTCCAAAATGGGGTCATTTGGGGGGTATTTATACTATCCTGGAATTCTAGCCCCTCATGAAACATGACAGAGGGTCAGAAAAGTCAGAGATGCTTGAAAATGGGAAAATTCACTTTTTGCACCATAGTTTGTAAACGCTATAACTTTTACCCAAACCAATAAATATACACTGAATGGGTTTTTTTTTTTTTATCAAAAACATGTTTGTCCACATTTTTCGCGCTGCATGTATACAGAAATTTTACTTTATTTGAAAACTGTCAGCACAGAAAGTTAAAAAAATCATTTTTTTGCCAAAATTCATGTCTTTTTTGCTGAATATAATAAAAAGTAAAAATCGCAGGAGCAATCAAATAGCACTAAAAGAAAGCTTTATTAGTGACAAGAAAAGGAGCCAAAATTCATTTAGGTGGTAGGTTGTATGAGCGAGCAATAAACCGTGAAAGCTGCAGTGGTCTGAATGGAAAAAAAGTGGCCGGTCCTTAAGGGGTAGAAAGCCCTAGGTCCTCAAGTGGTTAAGCACATTTGGACAAGCCAGCTTCAACAGGGGTATGTGGGGGACGGGCTGGAGATGTACTTTGTACTGGTTGAACTCGATGGACGTATGTCTTTTTTCAACCAAAATAACTATGTAACTATGTAACTATTTTGGAATAAGGTGCTGTGGACTGATGAAACTAAAATTGACTTATTTGGACATAACAATGGGCATTGTGCATGGAGGAAAAAGAACATAGCATTCCAAGAAAAACACCTGCTACCTACAGTAAAATATGGTGGTGGTTCCATCATGCTGTGGGGCTGTGTGGCCAGTGCAGGGACTGGGAATCTTGTCAAAGTTGAGGGACGCATGGATTCCACTCAGTATCAGCAGATTCTGGAGACCAATGTCTAGGAATCAGTGAGAAAGCTGAAGCTGCGGCAGGGCTGGATCTTTCAACAAGACATTGACCCTAAATACTGTTCAAAATCCACTAAGGCATTCATGCAGTGGAACAAGTACAACTTTCTGGAATGGTCATCTCAGTCCCCAGACCTGAATATAATTGAATATCTGTGGTGTGAGTTAAAGAGAGCTGTCTATGCTCGGAAGCCATCAAACCGGAATGAACTAAAGATGTTTTGTAAAGAGGAATGGTCCAAAATACCTTTAACCAGAATCCAGACTCTCATTGGAACCTACAGGAAGCGTTTAGAGGCTGTAATTTCTGCAAAAGGAGGATCTAGTAAATATTGATTTCATTTCTTTGTTGTAGTGCCCAAATTTATGCACCTGCCTAATTTTGTTTAAACCATTATTTCACACTTTCTGTACATCCAATAAACTTAATTTCAGTTTTCAAATATCATTGTGTGTGTCTCCTGAATGATATATTTAACTGACCTTTTTTATTGTAACAACCAAGGATTTATACAGGAAAATCATGACGATTAACAAGGTTGTCCAAACTTTTGCATCCCACTTTACATACTTACCTCAGAGTTATCTGTGGAAGTTTGTCCAGTGAGATTTTCCCTTTACCAGTGCGATTTTCACAGCATCCAAGGTGTCCAAGTGTCTCTGTATGCCAAAAGCAATTTCCTCATCTCACAGCGACACTGACAGTGACGACTCATTGCTTGACATCAGCAATGTTCCCTCTTGACTGCAGCTCAGTACAGGCAGCGCTGGCAAGATTTCCCTTTAACGGAGCGCCAGGATTAAAAGTGGACGTTGACAGCGACGACCTTTTGGCGTACTTGGTGTTATTCCTGACGGATGACGTCATTGATAAAATGGTCATCAAAACTAACAGATACGCAGAGCAGCAGCTGGCAACTCCTCAATTGAGAAAACAGGAAATAAGATTGGAAGAAAAATTGTTCACTACACCATCAACAAACCAATCTTTGCTTCCTATTTATCACAACCAACAATAAAATCGGCATTTTGGTGTGACGAAAAATCCAATTGGACGACTATTTTTTATAATCGTTCGTAATCGATTGTGCCCATCAACTGAGATTATTTACAATCAATCAGATCAGAATTTCTGATTTTGGGGTGGACAAAACAAGCTTGGAGCGGTTATCCGGAGCTGAACTCGTGGTAGCCGCCGGGAGGTCTATGCAGACCAATGCGCGCAGTGAGCGTTTTTACTCACCTCCCGGGGGATCCCGATGTCTGCCGCCATTCTTCTTCCTCTCTTCCAAGGCTCTGCTTTCCCCTGGTGAGATCGCCATCTATCGTCATGACGACAGTCAGCAATCTCACTATAGGGTTACAGCGCCACCCGGAGGACGGAGGGAGAACTGCAACACTGCATCCCAGGGAGGTGTTGCAGATCTCTCTGCAGTGTGATTTTTTTTTTAGGGTCTAAAGGCATGCTAAAAAATTGCACTGCTCTTAGACCGCTAAGGGGGTTATAGGACAACTGTAACGAGAGATATATAGAGGCTGCCATATTTATATGGATGCATGCCATCCGGGCCAGGTGCCTTGTCTAAATAAATTAAAAACAGACAAGGCACCTGGCCTGGATGGCATGCATCCTCGGGTCCTAAGGGAATTAAGTTCAGTTATAGATAAACCCCACGTTTTCCCATTATTTAAGAAGGGCAAAAAATCAGATCTAGGAAATTATAGACCTGTAAGCTTAACATCAGTTGTATGCAAACTATTTGAGGGGTTACTAAGAGAGGTAGTGACCGCTAATGTGGATATTGGGAATGCTGCAGATGTGATATACTTGGACTTTGATAAAGGCCTTCGACACTGTTCCCCACAAAAGTCTGGTGCAAAAGTTGAGGATGCAAGCACTGGGGAAGAGTCTGTGTGCATGGATAGGGAACTGGCTAATGGACAGAAAACAAAGAGTTGTGGTCAATGGATCGTACTCAAAATGGGAGACTGTTAGCAGTGGGGTACCACACGGGTCTGTTCTGGGTCCAGTGCTCTTCAATTTATTTATTAATGACCTAGTAGATTCAGTAGTGAGCAATGTTGCTATTTTTGCAGATGATACAAAATTGTGCAGAATCATCAACTCTCAGGAAGATAGTGTCATATTGCAACAGGATCTGGATAGGATGGCTATATGGGCACATACATGGCAGATGAAATTCAATGTTGAAAAATGTAAAGTCATGCATTTTGGTTGTACCAATGGTCTAGCACAGCCATGTGCAAACTTGGCCCTCCAGCTGTTAAGGAACTACAAGTCCCACAATGCATTGCAGGAGTCTGACAGCCACAGTCATGACTCATAACGGCAAATGCATTGTGGGACTTGTAGTTCTGTAACAGCTGGAGGGCCGAGTTTGCCCATGCCTGGTCTAGCACCATACAAAATAAATGGGATACAGTTGGAGACATCAAACTTGAAGAAAGACTTAGGAGTACTCATCGACAACAAGTTAAATAATCGTACTCAATGCCAAGCCGCTGCAGCTAAAGCTAACACAATTTTGGGATGCATTAAAAGGGAAATAAAAATTTGAGATGCGAGCATAATATTGCCCCTGTTTAACTCTCTAGTAAGGCCACATCTGGAATATGGAATTCAGTTCTGGGCACCACATTACAAAAAAGATATTGCAGTTTTAGAGCAGGTGCAGAGACGAGCAACAAAATTGATACGTGGGATGGAAGGTCTCACTTACCAAGAAAGGTTAGATAAACTGGGTTTATTTAGTCTAGAGAAAAGACGCCTTAGAGGGGATCTAATTAACATGTATAAATACATCAGAGGGCAATATAATAGCTTGGCGGATGAGCTTTTTGTCCCTAGGCCTTCTCAAAGAACTAGAGAACATGATCTGCGCATGGAGGAAAAACGTTTTAGCCATTTATTTAGGATAGGGTTCTTTACAGTAAGAGTGATTAAGATGTGGAATGCATTGCCACAGGAAGTCGTTATGGCAAACTATATACCTGCATTTAAAGAGTAACTGTCAGGCTGCAGAAGCTAATTTAAACCTCTATTCTCCTGTGTTAAACAGTTTATAAGGAAGCCCAAAAGCAATTAGTGAAGATAAAAATCTCAGTTACCTTTGATGTGTGCTTATCAGCAAGGCTGTTATTCTTAAGAAGAAGCAAGCCGCATACCATACTGCAAAGCATTCTGGGGCTCTCCCCTCGGCTGCTAATGAGACGTTACAGCAGCTTGTAATCGCGTAGCACTGATAAATCTCGGGCAGAGTACACTGCAGGAGTCAGCTATTGTTCCTAGCCACATGGCTCATTAATATTCACTGCACACTGTGTTGTTCAAGTAAAAGCTTATCTGTGATCAGGAAGCAGGCAGGACATGAGGACACATTTGACAGAAAAACATGGAGCCTGCCATGAGCTGTCAGGAGCATCTATCTCTGCATATACTATATACAAATTCTGTGAAATCCAAACGTGGACAGTGAAATGCATATGTAATGTAAGTACAGCCAATCTTTAGCTACTGATATATGTGTTTATTTTCTCTGAGACCTTATACCTAACAGCTTCTCTTTAAAGAGGGCTTAGATGCTTTCCTTGCGTTGAAAGACATCCATGGCTACAATTACTAGGTAATGCCTAATGATGTTGATCCAGGGATTTTATCTGATTTGATCTGATTGCCATCTGGAATAGGGAAGGAATTTTTTTTTCCCTTTTGGGACTAATTGGACCATGCCTTGTAAGGTTTTTTTTTGCCTTCCTCTGGATCAACAGGGATATGTGAGGGAGCAGGCTGGTGTTGTATTTTGTTGTCTGGTTGAACTCGATGGATGTATGCCTTTTTTCAACCAAAATAACTATGTAACTATGTAACTTATTCTCCTTTTAAAAAAATACTAGTTGCCTGGCTATCCCGCTAATCCTCTGCCTCTAATACTTTTTGCCATAGACCCTGAACAAGCATGCAGAAAATTGTGTGTTTCTGACATTATTGTCAGATCTGATAAGATTAGCCATATGCTTGTTTCTGGTGTTATTTAACACTACTGCAGCGAAATAGATCAGGTAACTTACATTGTAAGCCTTTGGCAGGTTCCTCCTTTACCTAGTGTATTCTACATGATCATGTGCTCCTTTCCTATGACAACCTTGTATCTTAATCAATGGTGTATTTATGTGCTTGCTGAGTTTCATTTCACGTCTTTCATTCTAGTGTGTGCTTTAACAAAGGGGTCCCACCATGGCCCCAAAATGATTTTATTTATTGACTTTGGTTTCCCACGTTCCATCACCCACCTGTATCCTGGATTTGGTGTGCGATTCCACCTTGGATTATTTTGTCCTTTAAAGGGAACCGGAGGTGAAAGTGATATGGAGACTGCCATATTTATTTCTTTTTAAACTATACCAGTTACCTGGTATTCTTCCTAATCCTGTGTCTCTAATACTTTTAGCCATAGACCCTGAACAAGCATGCAGCAAATCTGGTACTCTACTCAGCTGACTCAGGTTTTACCAGATTAGCCATATGCTTGTTCCAGGGTTTTGACTCACACTATGTATGCCAGAAGATCAACAGGACTGCCAGGCAACTGGAATTGTTTACAAGGAAATAAATAGGGCAGCCTCCATATCCCTCTCAACTCAGGAGTTCTTTAAAGAAACCATGTTGGAGGCCTGAACTGAATTCAAGAGAACCGCTTTCCAGGCTGCACATAAAACTGTGGGTTGACAAGAATTTGGTGATATGGGTACATCAATTCCAGTTCTATGCAGACATTTATTTTCTCAGAGAGAGAGACATGAAATCTGGAAATGAGAGGCTGTAGAGCCATCCAAAAGTATATGTGAGAGCTTCCTGAATCTAGCAGTGACTTATGCTCATGTGCAATATTCCCCATCATGTACACTTTAATGTTAAATGACAAGTGTTACCTTGTACTGTATTGCAGACGTCCGGGTGGAGCCACACAAGAAGCAGTTGCATGTGACACTGGCTTACCATTTTCAGGCTGATCACCAGCCCACGCTAGAAAAACTGGCACATAACATCGACATCAACATGGGTTGTGACTGGGTGGCTGCAATATTTTCCCGGGACATCCGATACATCAACCATGAGGTAGCAGCTCATTCCGGATTATTTTTTTCTATGTGGCTTGGTGGTGTAGTTTGTGTGGTGGTGGTGTTCAGTAATCATGGTTAAACAGCAATAATTAAAGTTTCCAGTATCTGTAAATTTTGAGAAAACAGCATAAATGACCATTATAGTAACTTTATCTTCCTACAGGTGCTGGTTCTGTGAATAACATGACATGACATTTTTGTACCTCTTTGTTCTCCTTAGACATTGCAGGTGTTATACCCCTACATGCCACAAAATGATGACGAGCTGGAGTTAGTACCAGGTGATTACATCTTCATGTCACCAGGAGAGCAGACAACCACCAGTGAAGGGTGGATCTTTGGATCTTCTCTAGCAACAGGATGTTCTGGTCTCTTACCTGAAAACTATGTGGCGAAAGCAGATGAGTGTGGCACCTGGGTGTTTCATGGGTGAGTCCATACAGGCTGTGAGCAAAGAATGGATCTCAAAAAAACCTTGTGTATAAAACATGGAGACATTAATGTAAATGGTGTTGCCAAGACATCAGATGCATACCTTTAGCTTCCATTCTTGTATATTCTTATACACTGAGCACCACTATTACTGGAATTACTATTGCAGTCTATGATGCCCAAATTACCAGCTGGGCACAGCTGCTTCACAATATAAAAAGACTTTCAAGGGAGACCTTTCTTGAATGCCTGGGTGAGATAATATTTGCCTGCTACTATGCTAAAGGGACCCTGGGCAGAGGCATAAAATTGAAATCTGGACTTACCTGGGGCTTCCTCTACCTATCCAAAGCCCCCCCCCCCACCCCCATATCCTGTGAGGCCTTCTGACATCCTTTGGATGCCTTTTGATGTCCTGTTGGTGGCTCCGGCAATCTGGTTACTCCAGCTGCGGGCCATGCGCGCAACTGGCGCATCATCATGCCAGTCGGCATAAGCTTCCTGCGCATGTGTGGTTCTCTATAGACTGGACCGCGCATGCGCAGGATGCTTACGGTGACCGGCGTGATGTCGAGCCGAGTGCACGCATGGGCCGCACAGCTGAAGTTGCCGGATTACCGGAGCAGCCAGCGGGACTGCAGAAGGGACCCAGAGGATGCCAGGAGGATTTTTATTTCATGTTATGGAGTTTGGAGGAGACATGGTAGATGGGAACATCAATATTCAAGGTTAAAGGGAGTAGAGTGAGACTTGATGACTAGAAGTGCAGGAGTTGCCAAGTGTTGCAAGAAGACAGCAAGTAACTCAGCTGACTGGGCAACCTTCAACTGAAACATTATTATTCAATGGTCTAGCCATTTAACCACTTAAGGACCGCAGTCTTAAAACCCCTTAATTAAGGACCATTCAGACCACTGCAGCTTTAACGGTTTATTGCTCGGTCATACAACCTACTATCTAAATGAATTTTACCTCCTTTTCTTGTCACTAATACAACTTTCTTTTGGTGCTATTTGATTGCTGCTGTGATTTTTAGTTTTTATTATATTCATCAAAAAAGACATGAATTTTGTCAAAAAAATGATTTAATTTAACTTTCTGTGCTGACATTTTTCAAATAAAGCAAAATTTCTATATTTATTTTTGTCTAAATTTATTGTGCTACATGTCTTTGATCAATAAATAGACACTTATTGGATTTTTTTTGTTTGGGTAAAAGTTATAGCGTTTACAAACTATGGTGCAGAAAGTGAATTTCCCCAGTTTGAAGCATCTCTGACTTTTCTGAGCACCTGTCATGTTTCATGAGGTGCTAGAATTCCAGTAGTATAAATACCCCCCAAATTATCCCATTTTGGAAAGAAGATATCCCAAAGTATTCACTAAGAGGCATGGTCATGAGTTCATAGGAGATTTTATTTTTTGTCACACGTTAGCGGAAAATGACACTTTGTGACAAAAATAAAAAATAAAAAAAAGTTTCCATTTCTTCTAACTTCTGAAATCTGCCACGAACTCACCATGCCCCTCTCTGAATACTTTGGGGTGTCTACTTTCCAAAATGGGGTCATTTGTGGTGTGTGTTTACTGTCCTGGCATTTTAGGGAATGCTAAATTGTAAGCACCCCTGTAAAGCCTAAAGGTGCTCATAGGAATTTGGGCCCCTTAGCGCACCTAGGCTGCAAAAAAGTGCCACACATGTGGTATCGCCGTACTCAGGAGAAATAGTATAATGTGTTTTGGGGTGTATTTTTACACATATGGCAATACCACGTGTGACAATTTTTTGCAGCCTAGGTGCGCTAAGGGGCCCAAAGTCCTATGAGTACCTTTAGGATTTCACAGGTCATTGTGAAGCATTTGATTTCCAGACTACTCCTCACAGTTTAGGTCCCCTAAAATGCCAGGGCAGTTTAGGAACCCCACAAGTGACCCCATTTTAGAAAAACAACACCCCAAGGTATTCTGTTTGGAGTATGGTGAGTTCATAGAAGATTTTATTTTTGTCACAAGTGGAAATTAATTTTTATTGTTTTTTTTTCACAAAGTGTCATTTTCTACTAACTTGTGACAAACAATAAAATCTTCTATGAACTCATCATACACATAACAGAATACCTTGGGGTGTCTTCTTTCTAAAATGGGGTCACTTGTGGGGTTCCTATACTGCCCTGGCATTTTAGGGGCCCTAAACCGTGAGGAGTAGTCTGGAAACCAAATGCCTCAAAATGGCATCAGGGGTTCAGGGGTATAAGCATCTGCAAATTTTGATGACAGGTGGTCTGAGGGGCCGATTTTTTGTGTGAAACCAGTCAGAAGCAGGGTGGCCTCTTAGATGACAGGTTGTATTGGCACTGAAGTGCAGGAAGCGCAGGATGTTCTCAAATCGTGACCTGGACATGGCAGCAGAGAACATGGGCATGTGATGTATTGAGTGCGTAGACCAATAAGACCGCAGTACATTGTTTTTGACTAGACCCATGTTAAGGAGAAGGCTCCAAAAAATGTTACGTTTGGAACCTTGGAGTGGCTTCTACCGAAAAGGCTGGGCGTAGTAGCTTCTTGGATTGGTGGTTGCGTATTGTGGGGCATAACGGTTGGTCTCAGCCACAATTAAGTCATACCAGCAGTGATCAGAAAAAAAATTCTGTCACTGTGGTGGGGCGGGTGAGGGTTTGGCCAGGTGATCAGAAGCCCGCAGGGGGCAGATTAGGGCCTGATCTGATGGATAGGAGTGCTAGGGGGTGACAGGTTGTGACAGGAGGTGATTGATGGGAGTCTCAGGGGTGATTAGAGGGGAGAATAGATGCAAGCAATGCACTGGGGAGGTAATCGGAAGGGGGTCTGAGGGTTTGGCCGAGTGATCAGGAGCCCACACGGGGCAAATTAGGGCCTGATTTGATGGGTAGGTGTGCTAGGGGGTGACAGGTGGTGACAGGAGGTGATTGATGGGTGTCTCAGGGTGTGAATAGAGGGGGGAATAGATGCAAGCAATGCACTGGGGAGGTAATCGGAAGGGGGTCTGAGGGTTTGGCCGAGTGATCAGGAGCCCACACGGGGCAAATTAGGGCCTGATTTGATGGGTAGGTGTGCTAGGGGGTGACAGGTGGTGACAGGAGGTGATTGATGGGTGTCTCAAGGTGTGAATAGAGGGGGGAATAGATGCAAGCAATGCACTGGGGAGGTAATCGGAAGGGGGTCTGAGGGTTTGGCCGAGTGATCAGGAGCCCACACTGGGCAAATTAGGGCCTGATTTGATGGGTAGGTGTGCTAGGGGGTGACAGGTGGTGACAGGAGGTGATTGATGGGTGTTTCAGGGTGTAAATAGAGGGGGGAATAGATGCAAGCAATGCACTGGGGAGGTAATCGGAAGGGGGTCTGAGGGTTTGGCCGAGTGATCAGGAGCCCACACTGGGCAAATTAGGGCGCGATTTGATGGGTAGGTGTGCTAGGGGGTGACAGGTGGTGACAGGAGGTGATTGATGGGTGTCTCAGGGTGTGAATAGAGGGGGGAATAGATGCAAGCAATGCACTGGGGAGGTAATCGGAAGGGGGTCTGAGGGCGATCTGAGGGTGTGGGTGCCCGCAAGGGGCAGATGAGGGTCTGATCTGATGGGTATGATGGGTAGCAGTGACAGGTGGTGACAGGGGATGATTGATGGGTGATCAGTGGGTATTAGAGGGGAGAACAGATGTAAATAATGCACTAAGGAGGTGATCAGAGAGGGGGTCTGGGGGGCTAGCTGAGGGTGTGGGCGGGTGATTGGGTGCCCGCAAGGGGCAGATTAGGGTCTGATCTGATGGGTAGCAGTGACAGGGGGTGACGGGGTGATTGATAGGTGATCAGTAGGTGATTACAGGGGAGAATATATGCAAGCAATGCACTGGTGAGTTGATCAGAGGGGGTCTGGGGGGCTATCTGAGGGTGTGGGGGCGGGTGATTGGGTGCCCGCAAGGGGCAGATTAGGATCTGATCTGATGGGTAGCAGTGACAGGGGGTGACGGGGTGATTGATAGGTGATCAGTAGGTGATTACAGGGGAGAATATATGCAAGCAATGCACTGGTGAGTTGATCAGAGGGGGTCTGGGAGGCTATTTGAAGGTGTGGGCGGGTGATTGGGTGCCCGCAAGGGGCAGATTAGGGTCTGATCTGATGGGTAGCAGTGAAAGGTGGTGACAGGGTGATTGATGGGTGATCAGTGGGTGATTAGAGGGGAGAGCAGATGTAAACAATACACTTTCGGAGATGATCTGAGGGTGGGTCTGCGGGAAATCTGAGGGTGTGGGCAGGTGATCAGGTGACCACAAGGGGCAGGTTAGGGTCTTATCTGATGGGTGGCAGTGACAGGTGGTGACGGGGTGAATGATGGGTGATTGACATGTGATCAGTGGGTGATTACAGGGGAGAATAGATGTATACAGTACATGGGGGGGGGGGGAGGATCTGAGGGTGTGGGGGGTGATCAGGAACCCCCAGGGGGCAGTTTAGGACCTATTCTAAAAAATAGCGTTGACAGATAGTGATAGGGGGTGATTGATGGGTGATTAGGGGGTGATTGGGTGCAAACAGGAGTTGGGGGGGGGGGGTGCTGTGGGTGATGAGGGGGCGGGGGGGGGGCAGAATCAGTGTGCTTGGGTGCGACCTAGGGGGGCTGCCTCCTGCCCTGGTGGTCCCTCGATCACTGGGACCACCAGGGCAGGTGGCAGCTTGTATAATACACTTTGTATACACTACAAAGTGCATCATACGTATTACATGTGACAGATCAGGGGTTAACAACCCGCCGGCGCTTCCGAACGGCCGGTGGGTTGACGTCGCGGGTGGGCAGAGCCTATTGCCAACGGATGTGCGCACATCCCAGCGCGTGATCCCCGGCCAGCTACTGTCCCAGGAGCCGCCGCCAATTGGCGTTACGCGGTCCTGGGCGTGCCACTTTGCCGCTGCCAATTGGCTATGGGCGGTCGGCAAGTGGTTAATATTGTTCCATGTTTCATTAGAAGAGCAAGTCACTGTAACTGCATTTCCTATTTCAGGTCATACTCCCTTCTTAACACTGCAGATGCTGCCTCATATACCCTCAGTGATGGAATACTGGACAGAAGAACACAAGATGACCACAGCCTGGTGGACACAGCATCACTTACCATCATCTGTCAGCCTATGCAGGTAAGCAGAAAGACATTCTTCTGTGAAAGGAATTCTGTAGTAAGAGAACCACGGAGGCTGCAATTGGCTTTGTTTAAAAAAATTGCCACTTGCCTGGCTGTCTTGCTGATCTACTACTGTCTTGATTTTGATTGTTACTTTCGCTAAGTACAAACGGGGGTTGTACCCGTAATTGGTTTTGGTTCATGCAGGTTCTGGAAGGATGGGGGTAAAAATGTCCGAAGGCCAAGAGCCGAGGCTGCCATACTACAGTGCTACCAGTCGCACTTTGCATCATCTATTTTTCATAAGGAGATATCGAAGGGGAGAGGGGTGGAAGGTTACAGAGGGAGGCGAACGTTCAACAGTGATGACCCAGTTCTTCATGAAAGAAACCTGCGGTGATGGGTGACACTGCTGAGGATCCTGATTGCTGACATTAGGCATCTGGCAGTGCTGGCCAAGGTGTTCCAGTTAAAAAGGTGCAGTAGTGTTTATTTCTGTGGTGGGTCTAGAGTCCTAGCCAGCGTTCAGCAGGGCTGCTTACTTCCGGTTTTCGTGGCTAGCATCATGGAGGGGCAGAACCAGAGGTGTCCCTGCTGTGGTGGAGCAGCAGCAGCCGATGAATAGATGGAGGGAGCCGGCATCCAGCAAGGACAACCATTTCCTGATCAGCGTGGTGACTTCCTACCTCAGTGGAGCCCCGACCTCCTGGGTAGCAGCGGTGAACTCCACATGGCTTGTACCTGCACAGACAACGGACCCAGGCAGAGGCAAGGCAGAAAGAACTCCAGGGCCCGACCTCCCCACAACCCGCACCAGTGTCTCAGGCTACACTGGACCACACTGCACACCTTCAGGGGGAAAACAAGGTGAATTGGCAGGGAAAAGGGAAGAAAAACGAGAAAAAGCCAGAATCCTGTGGCCATGGCTGCCAATTAAGGCACCATCTTTCTGATCACTTCTACCATGTTGTAAACATGAGTGCCTCTTGTTGATTTTGATCTATAGCTATTGCTTCTGCTTCACACCAGAAGTACAAGTGATGACTTTGATAACTTTTGGGATCGCAGCTGTGGTGTTCAGCAGCAGGGAAAAGGGAATGCTTGAAGCCCTGCTGATCAGGTAGAAACCATCAGAGGTTTAAGCTGAACTTTCATGGTCTCCTAAAAGACCATGTAAACCCAAATTGAAGTTGGTAAATTCTGAAAGCACACACATTGTGAAGTAAGTTATTTATGACTAATACTTTTGACGCTGCCTTAACTATTAGAAATCTGTTATAGATACTTATATAGGTACTTACCTGCAGCTCTGCACTTATTCAGACAGTTCCTAATACTTGTATCTGGGGGTTGAGAGGATGGGCATGAAGGCTACCTACTACTGGTGCCAGGCCCATATTTAGATCACAGGAGCCTATAGGCACAGATGACCCGACACTCTAGATCAGCCTTTCTCAACCATTTTACCCTGGAGGAACCCTGCAAATAACTTTTGGATCTCGAGGAACCCCTACAAACAATATTTTGATCTCGAGGAACCCCTGCATTTATTTTGCAAGGGGCATGGTCTTTAAAAGTATGTGTGGCTGTTTATTTCACTACCCCCTATTACACTGCCACTCATTATACTGTCTCCTTACCCCCAATTTAGTGCTTCTTTTTACAGTACCCCCTATTATCCAGTTCGGCCTATCTGGACGAGCTTCCTCGTCCAGATAGGCACTGGTGCTGCCGCCGGCTCGTGCGCGCGATCGGGCGCGCCCCCGCGCGCGCTCCCGCTGCCCGCCGCTAGCCCCCCGATCAGTGAATGGGAATATAATTCCCATTCACCGATCTAACTTCCCCGCAGAAATACCCACGCTTTCTCTCCAGAGAGCGCGGTATTTCTGCCCCCAGGAAACAACTCCTCAGCATTTTAGTTCCTAGATGCGAGCTGGTTCGCATCTAGGACTTTTTTCACTGTGGCCATCTTGTGGCCAAATAGTAAACTGCACCCACATACATTTTTGATTAAAAAAAAACATTATTTTACATTTAAAATTAGCAGTTTCCCTCCCACACCAAAAATTACCCACATACACTTTTTTTTATTTAAAAAAAAAAAAAACAATTAAAAAAAAAAAACAAAAACAACATAAATAGTTACCCAAGGGTCTGAACTTTTTAAATATGCATGTCAAGAGAATATGTTATTATATTATTTAAAATTATAAGCTTATAAATAGTGATGGACGCAAATTGAAAAAATGCACCTTTATTTCTAAATGAAATATCGGCACCATAAATTGTGATAGGGACATCGTTTAAATGGTATAATAACCGGGACAGATGGGCAAATAAAATACATGCGTTTTAATTACGGTAGCGTATATTAATTTCAAACTATAATGGCCAAAAACTGAGAAATAATGAATTTCTTCCGTTTTTTTCTTATTCTTCCTGTTAAAATGCATTTACAGTAAAGTGGCTCTTAGCAAAATGTATCACCCACAGAAAGCCTAATTGGTGGCGGAAAAAACAAGCTATAGATCAATTCATTGTGATAAGTAGCAATAAAGTTATAGGCGAATGAATGGGAGGTGAACGTTGCTCGGATGCATGAGATTTTCGGACCGCGGCGCTGAACCGGTTAAAATGTGCTCTATTATACTTCCCCCACGATGGGGGGAAATGCCAAGGAACCCCTGCAGAGTACTCAAGGAACCCTGGGGTTCCAGGGAACCCTGGTTGAGAAAGCCTGCTCTAGATTTTACCCTACATTAACCTACAAACACCCACCGCACCACAAGTGTGCTGGCTGTCCCAACTGTCACTTTTTAATTAGTTCCCTTGCCTGTCATATGTTGCTACAGATGCTCCTTAGTATTAGGTGGCCAGAGCTATGCTCAGTATTAAGTAACTAGAGGGGCATAAAGTATTAGGTAGCTAGAGATGCCCCAGACTGAAGGGCGACCTGGTCAATGGAATGCCAAGACCTGGGTAAGTAACCTCTTATTTACACTCCGCGTGGGACTTTGCATTGGTGGGAGGGAGGCACTTGGGGAGGGAAGTAAGCCACCTTTCCATCATCCGGCACCTGCAGGCACGTGCCTTATGGTAAATCCGGCCCTGACTGGTGCCCCTACTTTTTTGAGCACCTGCTTCTTGTAGCATTAATTAACAGGATGCGACTTAGTTGTAGGATTAACAGCATACTACTTAGTGCTAGTAGCCGGGTTCTATGTCAGACAGGCAGGAACTATACAAGTCCGAGTGTAATGTACAGACATTTATTAGCTTGCAAGCATCATCATACTTAACTGCATACACTATTGCTGGTAGTAAATGGAACTTGCATATTTGTACTAAAAGTTTTTACCCTTTGTTGCAGTTATTAAATGTTGTGCTGCAGTTATTAAAACACAGTTTTAATAAAAAGGGGAGCAAAGGGGAAGCACATTAGATATATACCTGTGATATGTTGCTGCAGTTATTGTTGTTGACAAATAGATGCATTTCAAGTCACAGTTTATTGCATAGGGGATGCGGGACTTACTTTTAAGACCATGTTCACAGTGGTGCATTGCGGTGTAATGCCCGCTTTGTAACATAGCTTACCGCACCGCAATGCACCACCTATGCATTATTAACAGTGCGGTCAGAGAATTGCGGTGACTATGACCACTGTTGAAAAGGGAAAAAAAATTCTACAGTTACACTGCCATATATTTCTATCATTAAATCTGTGATCAGGTTTTCAAAGGTTCTCACTTTTAGCTTACAAAACCCAGACTCGTGTCTGGTTTAAGGGGTGGGCTGGGCCTGGGTGCAGTGGAAAGGGGGGAGCTTGGGCGCATGCAGCACTGCGGAGGGCGAGATGGGACGCCTAGGAGGAAGAAGATAGGTGGATCCTGGAGAGGTGAGTTACTTCCGCTCTCTCTTGCCGCATATACTTGAGTGCTCTATGACTACCTACGTAGGTGGGTTCTAAGGCTACCTATACTGGGGGGCTCCCTGGTTACCTACAGTAATATTGTGTTGCCTCCCAACCTGGAATTAAAATTGATTGTTTGAGAGTTTTCACTATTTCTTTGTCAGAATACACCTACAGCATTGAAGCTGTATTATTTAGTTTATTTGAAGCAAACAACAAATAGGACAAAATATCAGATAACTATTCACCCTCTTCCCCAGGCAGTACCGAGTTTTGGTGGGGGCCTTCTCTTGGCATGCTTGTTATGGTACCATGTTTGAAAATTAGATCCACCCAACACACAGATAAGAGAAGCTCGGTGTACATTAGGTACTTGGGTATTATGCTATGTGTGCATATTTGGTTTGTGTAGCTTCTTTATTTTTTTCTTTTGTTACTGCACAGTTTAAGCAAAAATAAGCAAATAAAAAAATTATCAAACAATGATGCAAAATAAACTTAACAAAAGTGTCCTTTGATGAAGCCTGTCTTATATATTTGGGCAAAGTACCGAGCGTATGCGAAGTTTAAAAGAACAAAAAAAATAAAATAAAATAAAAAAAATTACAGGTTGGAATGTAACAAAAAAGTTACAAAGCCATGCAGTGTGTGAATACTTTTGCAGGCACTGTGTACTGAGGGATTCTGACTACCTGCACTGGGGGCTCCATCTATTTACCAAGTATTGGGGGCTACCTAATACTGAGGGCCCCTCTAGCAACCAAAATATAACAGTGTACCTGAGTCAGGTGGTGGTTTGGGGTTGTCTGTGTATTTGCATTTTCTTTCCAGTGGGTTACAGCCCCACTGACTTTACTGCTTGTGTCTCTGCACAAAAATGTATAGCAGTGTATTTGCGGTCACTGTATTTTTCAAGTACATCAGTGAGAATGCGACGTTTCCTATGCGAATGTGCATGCGCTTACGATCCACAAAATGAATGACTTTGTGGAAGTGCATGCAAATGAGTTTGGTGGGAACAAATCCTAACCGGTAAAATATGGTGGGAGACCCCTTTAAGATCTATCACTTGTCTGGTTAGTAAGCTATCTGCAGAACCAAACCATTCATCCCAATTGAAATAAGTGGTGGATATTTTTACAGAGCTAGAATTGGTTGTTAGCTGGAAGTGAACCCATCACTTCCCCCCACTACTTCTGCTTCTTATTTGTTTTCATGAGGAAATGGAAAATCTTACTTTATGTTTTGTGCGCTATGTGAACTCTGCAGGGTTGGTCACTGCATCTGCATCAACTTGCGCAAGGCTGAGTCTCTTCTTGGCTTTGGGAAAGTGTATTATCTGGGGCTTGTCTCTCCTGTCTTTCGTTATGTCACATTGCAGCAGTGCAGTGTTTAGAAGTGAAACATGAAATTCTATACTGTATTCTTAAGGTTTTGCGCATTCTGCTAGTAGTGGCTTCTATTTGTTATGAACAGCTGCCACCCAGTGGCCATACTGCAGCTTAGCATCCCTGCAATAAATGTTTTCCTTTTTGGGTTTAGTGCAGAAGAACTGAACAATTTTAGGACTCCTTATATGACGACATGCATAAATGCACATTAAATGTAACTGCGTGTTTGACGTGCAATAATGAGGAATTACCATACAGTAAATTGAATTGTGTGTAAAGCCACATATAAATGTGCATGCCTCTTTACTTCCACTTTTCCAGAGCTGTAGTGTGAAATAGGCATTCAAATCTGATGTGAGAGTACACATGATGCCATTGGTGATTTCCTTTTGAAAAGTGTTTTTTTTTGTTGGCTGTCAATTCTCTTGTCTCTAATACTTTGCTAATGAAGTATTCTGACTGCAGTCTCACTATCCTAGTTGCATGCTTGTTTCAGGCCTGTAGTTTAGATTCTACTGAAGGCAAAAGATCACAAAGACAAGATGGCAGCCAGACAACTGCTTTTTTTTCCAGTTATGGGTAATAAAGCACCGCATCAGAAAAATCTGCAAATTCTTGATCATCTTTCTTTCAGGTCTATGCATTACGAATGATTTTCTTAAACTGTTATTTTAAATGTGTTAATATCTTTTGCTAAACCTGCAGAGCTTGTTTCCTGTTTACAAAGTGATTATTAGGTATGTCAGTTTTCTGATTAGTGCAAGCAGTGCTTTTCCAGAGTTGTGGTGCAGTCTGCTGTGTGCCACTATTTACGCGCACACACAGGAAGCAGGGAGCAAGGGTGCTCGGATACCCCTCTTCAAGATCCGGGTCAACGATCTGGATACCCAGATATCCAGATCTAGACCGGATATCTGGACCCGAACTGTTGGGTATCCGGATAGAATCTGGTATCCGACCCTACTATCCGGGGTATCCGGGCAAATTCGGATATCTGGGTAGAAAACCCGGAAGTGGCCCTTTAAATTGCTTTAAGAACGTTTTTGAGGGTAAATGAGGCATGCAGCATCATTATTTTTAAAGGGAAACAATAATTGATGATGTGGGGAATTAAAATTCCCCAAAAAACAAAAAAAAAATGGCTGTTAATTAACATCAGGCCTAGGTTCCAGACAGCGGTCGTGCAGCCCACATTGTGTCCAAAGTCCAACGTGCAAAGTGCCACGTGCAAACATGTGCAAAGTGCCACGTGCAAAGTGCCACGTGCAAACACGTGCAAAGTGCCACGTGCAAACACGTGCAAAGTGCCACGTGCAAACATGTGCAAAGTGCCACGTGCAAAGTGGCTCTTAGCACATTGCACGTGGCTCGTGGCACTTTGCACATGTTTGCACTTTGCACGTGTTTGCACTTTGCACATGTTTGCACTTTGCACGTGTTTGCACTTTGCATGTGTTGGCACTTTGCACGTGGCACTTTGCACTTTTCACGTGGCACTTTGCACTTGGCAGTTTGCACGTGGAACTTTGCTTTTTGCACTTGGCACTTTGCACGTGTCACTTTGCACGTGTTTGCACGTTGAACTTTGCACGTGGCACTTTGCCCTTGGCACTTTGCACGTGGCACTTTGCACGTGGCACGTGTTTGCACTTTGCGCGTGTTTTCACGTTTCACTTTGCACGTGGCAATTTGCACTTTGCACGTGTTTGCAAATGCCAGTTTGCACGTGTTTGCACATGGCAGGTAGCAGCTGGCCTGGTGTGTGCACAGCACACACACAGACACATAGCAGCTGCAGCAGCACTACAGCACACAATCTAACTGTCACACTATGACATAAATCAAGGTAATTAACGATGTAACTATAGTGTAGTGATAGTGAAGGGGTTAAACACTGAACAGCTTATCATTGTGTACAGCCCTTGGCCCAGCAGCACTGCAGTACACACTCTAACTGTCACACTATGAGACATCAATCAAGCTAATTAACGATTTAACTATAGAGTAGTGAAGGGGTTAATCAATGAAAAACTTTAGGTTTATAACTGTGTACAGCCCTTTGTAGGCCACCAGCACTGGAGCATGTCTCTCAGTGTGCATTCAGCAAGCCAGGACGATCTGTCTCATCAATGCAGCCCTCCTTATTATACAGGTGGGCTGGCCAGTGTTCCTTTCTGTGATTGGGTGCCAGGGCTTAGGCTGGGAGGCCTCTGATTGGCTCAATGAGGTCAGGTGGGGCTGGCCAGGGTTCCCCTCTGTGATTGGTTGCTAGGGCTTCTGCTGGGAGCCCTCTGATTGGCTCCAGGACTTCATCACCTTAGTTACAGTATTTCGGATCCGGATATCCCCGGATTTCCGTATTACGCGCCCAACTATCCGCAGATAGCTATCCGGATTTGGCCAACTATCTGGACTCCGAACCCGGTCCGGATAGGCCCAAAAAGTTCGGATATCTGGGTTACCCGTATATCCGGAATCCGGATGAGCACCACTGGCAGGGAGTACTTATGGGGCAATGAGTACCGAAAGTATGGACTTCTTGTACAACAGGCTGAAAACTGAAAAGGAAGGGCACATTTTAACCACTTGAGGACCGCAGTGTTAACCCCCCCCCCCCCCCCCTAAAGACCAGGCCATTTTCAGTTAAATAGGCCACTGCAGCTTTAAGGGCAGGCTGCAGGGCCACACAACACAGCACACAAGTGAAATTCCCCCCCCCCCCCCCCCCCCACCTCTTTCTCCCGACCAACAGAGCTCTCTGTTGGTAGGGTCTGATCGCTCCCAGTTGTTTTTTTCACAACTATTTATTTTTATTTATTTATATTAAATATACATATTTTTTTTCCCCTCTCCCTCCCGCCCACCGCCAGCCAATCACGGCGATCGGCTGTCATTAGGCTTCAGCCAGAAGCGGAGCTCCGCCTTCCGAGCAGGAGAGGCGCGTGCAGCCTGCGCACGATCTCTTGCTAGCCCCATAGACGGCCGTTCATGACAATCGAGTTGGAGCGATCCTGGGGCTGCCGCACTGCTCACCCCAATTGGCGTGGAGCAGTCGGCAAGTAGTTAAAGGTAATCTGAAGTGAAAATAAATTTATGATATAATGAATTGTATGTGTAGTACTGCTAAGAAATAGAACATTAGTAGGATAGAACAGTCTCCTATTGTTTCCAGTGCAAGAAGAGTTAAGAAACATCACTTGTTATCTATGCAAAAAAGCTTCTCTGAGCACTCCAACCAAACTTGGGTCGGAGACAGTCCTATTTTCTGAAGCACTTATACATCAAAGAAAATGTGTGCTTAAAGTGAACCAGAGACGAAGCACCCTCATGTATTTTATCAAAGTTAGAGAAAACACATACCCTGCTCTCTGTTTCATTCTTCACTGTTCAGCTTGCTTCTTATCAGCCCTGATAAAATCCCTGACTGAGCATTCAGTCTGGCGTTGCTCAGGAATTGTTATAGCTGAGTCTGTGTTCTCTGATGTCTTTTCAAGCCCAAGCCTGCCCTCTTGTGGCTCTGCTCAGGAATCATAGCTGAGTTATTATAGCAAAGCCAGACTGAATGCTCAGTCGGGAATTTTATCTGGGCTGATAAGAAGCAAGAATGAAACGGAGAACAGGGTAGGTGTTTTCTCTAATGTTGCCACTGATATATATAGTAAAATACATGAGGGTGCTCGTCTCTGGTTCACTTTAAGCAGCTTTAGATGAAGTTTTTCTGCAGGGTTCAAAGGGTCATTAGCTCTGCTCTGTTTCATAGTTTAAAATACAGCGTGTGGCTTTTAATTGCAAATATGGCAGAATGGTGCAATGTCATTAAAAAAAAAAAGCTATATAACTGAAAATAAAAATATGAGACTCTTTTTTTCTTTGCTACTAATGTTTTACTAATTATCTGCACTACACATATAACTCATTATGTCATAAGTTTTGTTTCTGTTTCAGTGTCACGTTAATAACATTGAATTACCAATTGACTCTTGTATAATAGCATGTTATGTGTTTGTTTACAAAGGTAGAATTTCCTTTTGCCTGTGGAAGACTAATGTTTGGAAATGGACAGGAGACAAAATTAGTGGGAATACAGATAGGCATTAATGGTAAGGGATGGTCAGGTAAAGGTAGGATGGGAACAGTTGGTGTTAGAGATGAGCTCTAGGGGCGTGGCTTGACGCGCAACTGTGATGGCTGCTTAAACCCGGAGCTCCCGCATGCCCTCCGCTAAAGCTTCTTCTACACGCTATCCAGCTGACCCAAAATGAGTGTCCGATCTACCAGAAAGCAGCAAGGCACCACACTTGAGTCGGGTGCCACTCCCGTACCCACAGGCAAAACGGTCCCGGAGATCTTCCGTCAGCAGAAACAGACCACACAGGCCTCAAAGATGGCGCCGGTGGGTGGAAACACAGCATCGCAACCGTCTTCCCCAGAGTCCACGGCAAGTGTAAGTAGCAAGAAATCAGATCAGCTACATAGATCCCCCACACTTGCGGACATGCACGCCATGGCAGAGGATATAAAGCGCACATTTCAAGACGCCATAGCCAACATCCGCACAGACATGGCGGGTTTTAGCAGCACTCGCGGTTGTGGAAACGGAGGGGAAAAAAAGAGACACTCGCATTGATAAATTACAGCGGTCCTCAGACCACCATGACGTCAGGCTATCTGAACACGCTAGACACCTAGAAGATCTAGACAATAGGGGCAGACGGTGCAACATTCGCGTTAAAGGAGTACCGGAGACTGTGAGTCCAGAACAGATCCCACAGGCCTTGACGGCCATCTTTAACAACCTCCTACAACGTGCAGAGGACTCACTGATCCCCTTTGTTAGAGCACATAGAGCTCTTAGACCACGAGGTGGAGATTCCGATCTTCCAAGAGACATTATATGCTGTCTTGAGTCATTTCAAATTAAAGAAAACATCATGAGAGCTGCTAGAACACAGGACGAGATTTTATTCAACACTACTCCTGTTCAGCTATTTCAGGACCTATCATTGATAACTCTTAACAAGCGCAGAATCCTGAAACCTCTTTTAAAGGCCCTTAGAGAGAATGGCTTTGCTTATAGATGGCGTTTCCCATTTGCTTTAACAGTACTTCACGAAGGCAAAGTGGTCGCCTTAAGATCCCCTGCGGGCCTATCCGACTTCTATAAAGACCTGGGCTTAGACCACATAGACATCCCAAACTGGGAGACCGCTCCAATGTTTCCTCGCCCAGACGCGGCTTCCTCCAAAGGTCCCCGCCGCAACCAAGGGAACGCAAACCGCATCAGACACAGATCTGCCAGCAGCAGTGGCGAAGAACCTAACAAAAGACCTATCCTTGACCGTCAAGACCGGGATTCCTCAGATGAGGACTAAGTATGTTCCTTTTAATCTTATACTGTGATCGCGCAAGGCCCACCTTTAGCCTATGTGACCCCTGAGGGTTTTTCTTTGCGAGCAGCCATACTCATGCGACCACAATTGTACTGCGCTCCGTTTTGGCAACGATGATACGACCCCTTCCTTGGGTCCTTCCATCCCCCATGGAAACAAGGTTGCTACAATCCACCACCCCTGACAGGCCATGCTGACATACAGCTTCTTTATACTACTGGTATATATGACACCAACTCACGGATACACCTTTGATGCCATTTATGAGGCCACTCAATTTGAAAAGACCTCATGTGTAATAATTGTTATAATTGATGATGTATTTTCTATGCATATAATTATAAAATACCGGGTGTATTGATAGCTGACCATTCAACACCAACAAAAGTGTTCCCTTGTATGATTCCTAGTTCACGTATCCATACTTACAGGACAAGGGGGCCATATGGGAGCACACCGAAGGAAAAATAATCACCTTCCTCCTTCCCCCTTTTCCTTTAAGTATACACTGAATGGTCACTTATCATAATGCATATTTCCAAAATTCAAATTGAGAGTTTGTTTATTAATAGTATTCACTGACTGCATAGTATGATCTTAACTTGATGCAATGAGACAGGAAAAACATTGCAGTCCTTGCATAAGTGTGTAGTGACCTGGATGAGACCGGTATCGGCCATACACTGAGAGATTTCTCTCCTATTACAAATTCATAGCCTCCCAATAGACACTATTCCCCGATTTCATCATACTTTTGATGACCACATGGCTGCTCGCCGGTTCCCCCCAGGGCACCTATATACCTTTCCCCCAAAGAGTGTCATTGACAAGCTCAGAGATAGAATACAAGCCTCTCTTTATAATGTTTATGGTTTTTAGTGTCTAGAATACGAGGCATAATAGGGATGGAGAGACAGGTTAAGTGACACTGTTCATTATATAGATTTATATGGTTGCCTTGCTGCTCTAGTTCTGTTTTATTTTTTAGTAATAATTAACAACAGTATAGCTGGTTTTAGCAACTTTTGCATCCTGTAAAGCGGAGGGTGCGGTTTTCCAAACGCCTTACCGCTTACCTTATCTGCTGATTAGACCCACACAGTAGTGGCTAGTCATTACAGATACTGGGTGTCTTCTACATCCCCGCACAGTGTATGTATTAGTTTTATATACACTGAATACTTCGCCCACTACTAAAGTAGGTGTTGGTTTGATAAACTACACCTACACTGGGAGTAACTTCCTTTTTCTTCTGCTGGACTCAATAATTCCTACAAATCCCTTTACCCTGGTCATACTCGTAACACACAACATTTGATGCAGCTTTGGCTTTTTCAACTCTGGGTGTCTGCAATCCTTACCTCCCTCTCTCCCCTAATACCACCCTCCACTCCCACATTTTTAACATCTCTTTCCTCACGTCGAGCTCTCCTAGCCCTACTACCAGATATATCACATACCTCCATAACTAACCAAATACCAGGGGAACCCACTCTCTTGCACATAATGACTGAAGCATCCAGCACCTGTCGGACACAACTAGCATGGAAATTTATCTCACTTAATGTGAATGGGTTGAACATTCCAGCTAAAAGAACAATGGTTTTCGACTTCCTTAGGAAAGAAAAGACTCATTTTGCTTTTCTCCAGGAAACTCACCTCAGAACAAATCTTATTCCTTCTAGATTTGATAGACACTTTCCAACAGCCATACATGCCACATCCCAAACAACCAAAACAAAGGGAGTGTCAATTTTTATTCACAAAAACGACCCTTTCCTAATTGAAGAGGTTGAGAAAGATCCTGACGGAAGGTTCCTGTTTGTAAAAGGAAAGCTCAACAATCGAATCTTTACTTTAGCAACAATTTATGCTCCTAACAAGCAGCAGCCTTCCTTCATCGCATCAACCCTCAACCGTCTCTCGTATTTCACATCAGGCATTCTGATCCTTGGAGGCGACTTTAACATACCCTTACAACCACTAACTGACTGCTCGAATGGCTCCTCCACACTATCTTACAGGGCACTAAAATTTATTAGATCTAACCTGCAAAGATTGACACTTATGGACCCCTGGAGAATATCACATCCTCAGGAGAAAGATTATACGTTCTTCTCCCCCATACACCAAAAGTATTCGCGTATCGATTACTTTTTTGTCTCACAAAGGGACTTGTCACTCATACGCGCTCCATCCATTAGCTCCAAGACAATCTCAGACCACTCTCCCGTTTCCCTTATTGTAAGCTTCCCTGAGAAAATAAGCAAGTCCTGGTGCTGGAGGCTCAATCCCCAAATCCTAGCTGATGAAGCTAGAGTAGCCACCATAACTTCAGCGCTAGATAACTACTTCCAAGACCACAAAAACACTGACACGTCCACTCTCACAATTTGGGAGGCCCACAAACCTGTAATCAGAGGGCGCCTGATACAGTTGGGAGCCAAACTGAAAAAAGAAAAGGAGGAGGGAATAATTAAACTCTCGGAAGAGATCTGCAACCTAGAGAAGCTTCATAAACAATCTCTTGCTACACAAACACTAGAAACATTAACTGAGCGCAGAGCTAGACTACACTCCCTACTATTTACTGAGGCTAAACAAAAAATTTTGTCAGGGAATAAAATCTTCTATGAACTGGGAAATAAGAGTGGTAAATACCTAGCAAAAGCTCTACGTCAAAAAATGCTCAACTCCCACATTCTCACCATCATAGACGCTAAACAGACTAAGGCCCGGTTCACACTTGCGGTTCTCTGCCAAATGGACCGGATGACCTGACCGGATCCGGACCGGATCCGGATCGGAACCGTACGGTTCTGATCCGGATCCGATCCGGATCCGGTCAGTTTGCATCAGGTGTTCATCAGGATGCGATCCGGATCCGTTTGGCAAAAGATAGTAGAAAAGGAATAAAAATGTTGGGGTCTGGGAGGTCAGCAGAAGGTGGACCTGTGGAATCAGGCCCTCCGCTGTTTAGCACTCACCTCCACCTCCGACATACTGCCAACATCTCCAGCACGTTTAAAATCACTGCTGCTCCACTCCAAAATGCTTTCCCATGTGTCCCCATCCAAAATCGCCGCTTCAAAACGCATAGGAAGTGGGGTAGAACATCCGGATTTTTAGCCAGTGTGTTGTGCGCTCTCCGGTTCTCATAGCTTTGCATTGGCCGGATGGTGCAGTCCGGCTCCGCCCCGGATACGGCTGCCGGAGGAGCCGGACCAAAAAATAGCGCATGTTGGAACGGACGCCGGAGTCCGGATCCGGTCCGGCTCCGGTCCGGCAGAACGGACGCATGTGAACGGACGCATAGGCTTTCATTGCTATGCCGTGCGTCCGTTCCGTCCGTTCTGCAAGCGGTCCGGCTCCGGCACGGCGATTCCGGACGGCCACCGCTAATGTGAACCGGGCCTTAGCTAGCTAAGTCAGAGGATATAGTTGAAGAGTTTCGCCGGTTCTATAAAGATCTGTACAATCTGCAAGACTTACACCCAGAGAAAAGGCCTCATGCTTCTAGAGCTAATAAAATTGCAGATTACCTATCTAATTTCTCCTCTCCCCTTAAAATCTCGCAAGATGACTTTAAAGACCTGGAAGCTCCAATATCTGAGGATGAGTTTCTAGTGGCAGTTAGAAACCTGAAACCTGGCAAAGCACCTGGACCTGACGGGTTTAGCTCCCAATACTACAAACTGTTTGCCAGGGTGCTGGCTCCAGCCTTTACCTCAGCTTTTAAGTCAATCAACTCTGACACAACTCCCTCCTCCCAATTCCTTGAGGCCCACATAACAGTGATCCCTAAACCGGGGAAGGACGCCAAGCTCTGTTCAAACTATAGGCCCATTTCCCTTCTCAACCTGGATGCCAAGATATTTGCCAAAATCTTGGCAAACAGAATTATCCCATTTATTCCAGATCATATTAAAATAGACCAATCGGGCTTTATCCCAGGTAGAGAGGCCAGAGACAATGTGATGAGAGCATTAGGTGTTATGGCCCTCACCAAAAAACTCAAACTCAAAGCCTTCCTTCTTTCAACCGACGCCGAGAAGGCATTTGACAGGGTAGCGTGGGACTTTTCCCGCGCTGCCCTGTCACACCTAGGTCTGGGTCCTAATATTTTAAACTGGATAAACCTACTATATTCCAACCCTTCAGCCAAAGTAAAGGCCAACGGCTTGCTTTCTGACAATTTTACCATCACCAATGGCACGCGTCAAGGGTGCCCCCTTTCCCCTCTGCTATATGTAATCACTCTAGAACCTTTTCTCAACGACGTGAGAGCAAACCCCGCGATTAGAGGTGTACGCACGAAATCCTCAAATCATGTAGTGTCCGCTTTTGCTGACGATTTATTATTTTTTCTACAAGATCCCCTAACCTCTATACCCAATCTAATGAAGCAATTTGAACAATTCGGCTCTCTCTCCAACCTCAAAATAAACTTTCACAAGTCAAGAGCCCTAAACATCTCACTTGACCCTGAAACAGTCAAACACTGTCAAACAACATTCACATTTTCTTGGTTACTTGAATCGCTACATTATTTAGGAATAGATATCCCACAGAACCTAAATAACATTTTTACAAGCAACTTCATCCCTTTAAAGAGACTCTGAAGTGAGAATAAATCTCGCTTCAGAGCTCATACGTGTGCCCCTGCTAAACCGCCGCTATAGCGCGGCTTAACGGGGGTCCCTTCACCCCCAAAACGACCACTGCGACACTTGGTCGCAGATTTGGTCGTGATTTATTGCTTCCTGGAGGCAGGGCTAACGGCTGCAGCCCTGCCTCCAGTCGCGTCTGTCAGCGGCGCATCGTCGCCTCTCCCCCGCCCCTCTCAGTGAAGGAAGACTGAGAGGGGCGGGGGAGAGGCGGAGATACGCGCTGACAGACGCGCGTGGGGCAGGGCTGCGGCGGTTAGCCCTGCCCCAAACAGGAAGCGCTCCCCGGGTGTATCGAGGGGGATTTGGGGGTGAAGGGACCCCCGTTAAGCCGCGCTATAGCGGCGTTTTAGCAGGGGCACACGTGCCCCTGCTATTTATGAGGTCTGAAGCGAGATTTATTCTCGCTTCAGACTCTCTTTAAGTAAAAAGCTCAAAGCAGACCTAATATCTTGGGGCTCCCAAAAAAAGCTCTCTTGGTTTGGCAGAATAGCCTCTGTCAAAATGACCTTGCTTCCAAGATTTTTGTATGTTAGCCAATGCCTCCCGATTTCCCTACCGCCAACATATATTAAAGATCTCCAATCTGCTATCAATAAATTCATTTGGGAAGGGAAACCCCCAAGAACCAAGCAATCAATCTTGATCCTCCCCAAGGAAATGGGAGGCATGGCACTCCCTGATATCCATACATATCATCTGGCCTCTCAATTAAGCAGAGCCATTGAATGGTCCAACTATACCCTACCTAAACAATGGGCACTGGTTGAGGGAGAAAACTCTAATCTCCCAACCTCTGTCCTGGGCTGGTCTGATTTCCCTCTCACCACGCGAAATAGCTGGGAAAAACCCCTGATTGAAGCCACTATCAAAAGTATGCGCAAATACCTACCGCCTAAGGGCTTGGCGTCCTTCCCTGGCAGACTCACTCCCCTCTCCAACAATCCTGCGTTCTCCCCAGCAAAAGACATCGCTTTTCTTCATAATTGGTCCAATGGTAGCTGTCCTAGACTTCAGGACTTCGTCAATAATGGTACAGTTAAGCCTCTTCCGGATCTTAATGCAATGAGAGATGAGTGCCAACTATCTCAATGGCAATATTTCCAGCTTCGTCACTTCACACAAACAATCTCCAGCAAAGTTAACTGGGCCACACCATTGTCTCCCTTTGAAAGACTAATATGTAGTAAAGGACCACATAAACACTTAATCTCCCAACTCTATCAGATCCTCCTTACAAGCCCACTACCTAGCAAAACGAGATTTCAGGAGGAATGGTAAAGAGACCTGGATACACAGTTTACTAATGACCAGTGGCAAAAACTCCTCTCCCTTAATCACAGGGGTTCCATTAGTGTCAACATACAGGAACTAGGCTACAAGCTCCTAACCAGATGGTATAGGACACCTAAACTATTACACAGAATTTTCCCTTCAGTGTCCGACAGGTGCTGGAGATGCAATCACTCAGAGGGATCTCTTATGCATATCTTTTGGGAATGCCCAAAGATTCAGAACTACTGGGCCCAGATTCACCAATTAATTAAAGATATAACTTGGGATAAGGTTCCCTTCACACCAGCCTCACTCCTTCTCCATGATACCACAGACTCGAACAAAAGCTACAAAAAGTCTCTAGTAATCCACCTAATCAATGCTGCTAGAGCTCTTATTCCGGTTCATTGGAAAAAAACAGATACACCTACAATCAGAGAATGGATTGGAAGGGTGGGAGCTGTGGAGTCAATGGAGAGGATCATAGCCTGTGCGACAGACAAAATGGAAAGGTTTAATTACACTTGGGCTCTTTGGAACGAATTCCAAGTATCAGAAAAATATAAGCTTCTCATAGGTCATTGATCTTTGCTCACAAATTTGCTCCTCCCACATCTCTCTAACACAAACATTCTATTCCCCTACATTGTACCCCTAGTGGTAGTTTCTACCCCTTTCGATGTCTGCTGCATAGGGTCTTTCTCTCCTTCTCTCCCCCTAGACACCCAGTGCTGAATAACTGCTATATATGACTAGGGTATAATATACTGTTCTCCAAAGCTCTGTCTATTCATACGCTACTAGTATGTTTCTGTTCCTCCATGTATTTGCAGGTGGTCCATTATAAATACATAGGAGACAACGCTGGGCATCTATGGCTACTCTTAAACTTCGTTACAATAGCATGTCCTAAACCTTGGTGCCCAAAGATGTCTGTATAAGCTTGTACCTGTAAACAACAGCTTGTTTTCGTTCTCTTGTTCTTAATCTGGCATTTGCATCTATTTGCTAACGCTTATAGATGATTGTTAATATTCAGAATATATTTAGGTTATACCTTTAAATAAACGTTAATTGAAAAAAAAAAAGAGATGAGCTCTAATATCCTGGTGGGGTATTGCACTTTTGTCTATGATGTACTGTATGCAACAAGATGATTTTCAAATAATTACAGTTAAAGGGGCACTATGGCGAAAAAATTTTAAATATGTGCAACCATATACAAATAAGAAGTATGTTTTTTCCAGGGAGAAATAAGCCATAAATTACTTTTCTCCTATGTTGCTGTCACTTACACTAAGTAGAAATCTGACAGAAGCAACAGGTTTTGGACTAGTCCATCTCTTCATGTGGGGATTTATTTTCAAAAGCACTTAGTGAATGGCAGAAGCTCTGTCCAACTGCCAAAAAACTGTGTAGCGACCAGGAAAGCTGGCCAGCATAATTGTTTAAATCCTTTTTAGGGAATATCTTTATAAAGCATAAAAGCCTTGCTGAGAATCCCCTACGAAGAGATGGTCTAGTCCAAAACCTGTCGCTTATGTCAGATTTCTACTACCTACTGTAAGTGACAGCAACATAGGAGAAAAATAATTTTTGGCTCATTTTACTCTGGAAAAAACATACTTCTTATTTGTCTATGTATGCAAATATTTTAATTTGTACAATTTTTCGCCCTAGTGCCCCTTTAAGCACTTCCCCTTGACTGATGACTTCCCCTTCCCAAGAAATGTAGCAGTTTTAGAATAGTTACCCTGTAAATTCCAGTATTAACCATCAATATATTTGCTGCTAATTAATACAATACATTAATCAATGTTTGCTCCTCAATATACATCCCAGACGTAACCAGTTCAGAGGACAAAAGTGTTTAGTGACAACAACCAATGTGAAGGAACTCTAGACTCATAAAGGGGCACTATGGCGAAAAAGTGTAAAATTTAAAATATGTGCAAACATAGACAAATAAGAAGTACGTTTTTTTACAGAGTAAAATGAGCCATAAATTACTTTTTTCCTATGTTGCTGTCACTTACAGTAGGTAGTAGAAATCTGACAGAAGCATCAGGTTTTGGACTAGTCCATCTCTTCATGGGGGATTCTCAGAAAGGCTTTTATTCTTTATAAAGATATTCCCTAAAAAGGATTTAAACAATGATGCTGGTCAGCTTCCCTGCTCGCTACACAGTTTATGGATTGTTTGAAAGTTATTAATGAAATAAATTACATGCTTGTTAAATATATTCCTTGTTCTCCCTTAGCCACTGCGGATTAACTCTGACTCAAGCATCAAAAAGCGTTGCCTCTTCGTATGTCGCCACGGTGAGCGGATGGATGTTGTGTTTGGGAAGTACTGGCTATCGCAGTGCTTTGATGCCAAAGGTGAGTAAATGTATGTTCAAAAAAAGATGTGCGATTACCAAGTTCAACCTTTTGGGCCTTACTGCACCTCAATCCAGAGGAATGAAGAGCCACTAGGGCAGAAAATATCTTCCTTACTTGATCAAGACATGATCTCTAGTCATAGCTGTGGATGCCATTCAAAGTAAGGAAAGCATCCAAGACTCTTTTAAATGTAATTACTGTATAGAATTTGCCATAACTACTTCCTGTCATAACATTATCCCCATCTTTACTCCCTTATTGTTAACTCCTTTCTAAACCAATATTTTCTTAAAGGGGCACTATGGCGAGAAATTGTTAAGTTGAAAAAATGTGAAAACATATGTAAATAAGAAGTACATTTTTTCAGAGTAAAATGAGCCATAAATTACTTTTCTCCTATGTTGCTGTCACTTACAGTAGGTAGTAGAAATCTGACAGAAGTGACAGGTTTTGGACTAGTCCATCTCTTCATGGGGGATTCTCAGGTATTTATTTATTTTCAAAGCATTTAGTGAATGGCAGTTGCTCTGTCCAACTGCCAAAAAACTGTGTAGCGAGCAGGGAAGCTGGCCAGCATCATTGTTTAAATCCTTTTTAGGGAATATCTTTAAAGAATAATAGCCTTGCTGAGAATCCACTATGAAGAGATGGACTAGTCCAAAACCTGTCGCTTCTGTCAGATTTCTACTTCCTACTATAAGTGACAACAACATAGGAGAAAAGTAATTTGTGGCTCATTTTACTCTGGAAAAAACGTACTTATTTGTCTATGTTTGCACATATTTAAAATGTTAAAATGTTTCGCCCTAGTGCCCCTAGATCAGGTCATCTCTTGTCAATTGTATAAACCAGAATAAAAAGCTGATTTGCCAAGTTTTTTTTTTTTTCCCTAGCACTTAGGTATACTTACACGTTAACCTCCTCATCATTCAGTTTCTGCTGGATTTCAGTGCAAAAAGTGATCCAATTACCGTATTTTTCAGACTATAAGGCACACTTTTTCTCCCCCAAAAGTGGGGGAAAAAGTCAGTGCGTCTTATAGTCCAAATGTACCACCAGCGCCTATGTTTGTCCTCCATCCACCTTTGTCTGACACCACCATCCCTGTGCGTGGTTTCCCACCCATGTGTGCAGTGTCCCTTTCATGTGTGCAATGTCCCTATGTCCGATGTCCCCCTGTGTAAATTGTCCCGTTTACCTGTCCTTGCATCTGATGTGCCTGCATCTGATGTCCCCGTGTCCGGTGTCCCCGCATCTCATGTTCCCCTGTACCGGTTCCCCAAGCTGATGTCTCCCTGTGTCCGGTGAGCAGCTCCGATGATGGAAGTAGCCATCGACCAAGCAAGCGGGGGGCGCCGCCCCAGACTGCCAATTGCAGCGCTCACTTCTCCTGCCTGCTTCTTTTTACAGGGCCCGGTAGTCCTGATTGGTCGAGGGCTACTCTCTTATTAGCTTGAGGAATCGGGGGAGAAGCTATGGTATACAGGACGCAGGGGGACACTAAATGCAGGGATGGGGACACAGTACACAGGTACAGGACACAGGGAGGACACCACACACAGGCATGTGACGCAGGGGGATACCACACACATTGATGGGACACAGGGGGACACCACGCACAGTGATGGGACGCAGGGGGACACCGCAAACAGGGACTGGAACATGGGGGACACTGCACACATGGATGGGACACAGCACACATGGGTGGGACACAGGGGGACACAACATTCATCGGTGGGACACAGGGGGGCACCACACACATTGATGGGACACAGGGACACTACGCACATTGATGGAACGCAGGGGGATACCGCAAACAGGGACTGGGACATGGGGGACGCCGCACACATGGATGGGACACGGGGACACCGTACTCAGGGACTGAGACACAGGGGGACACCGCACACAGGGATAGGGCACAGGGGAACACTGCACACAAGAATGGGACACAGGGGACACCGCACACATGGATGGGGCACGGGGACACTGCACACATGGTTGGGACACGGGGACACTGCACACATGGATGGGACATCGTACACAGGGACTGGGACACAGGGGGACAACGCACACAGGGATAGGGCATAAGGGGACACTGCACACAAGAATGGGACACAAGGACACTGCACACAGGGATAGGGCATAGGGGGACACTGCACACAGGAATAAGGCACAGGGGACACTGCACACAGGGATAGGGCATAAGGGGACACTGCACACAAGAATGGGACACAAGGACACCGCACACAGGGATAGGGCATAGGGGGACACTGCACACAGGGATGGGACACCACACACAGGGATGGGGACACAGGGGGACACCAGAGGACATGGGGACAAAGGATGTTGCAGGAGGACAGAGGATGACACGAGGGACAACAGAGGACAAGGGGGCAGAGGAGGAGACATGAGGCACAAGGGAAACATAATTGGGGGGGAGGGGGGTCCCTAAGATGTCCCTTTACTATGGACGTAGCAAGTTTAGTATTTTTTATTTTTTTTTTGCCTGTTTTTTGTCCTCTTAACCTAGGTGCGTCTTATAGTCCGGAGCATCTTATAGGCCGAAAAATACGGTAATTTCCATAACCTTTTTTCCTGTAACTGAACAATTTGTGTCAAGCACGGGTCTGGTGTATGTTTTGAGTTCAATAAAAGCTTGAAACACAAAATTTAAACTAAATTTCAAAATGACTCCTCTAAATCTCTGATCATTTAGGCCTCTTTCACAGTGCGACATTAAAGTCGCACGTTACAAAAAATTATAACGAAGAGTAACGCACAGCAATACATAGTCTGTGTGACATTCACAGTGCACACGTTGCGTTGTGTGTAACATGTAGCAATATTTGGAAAGTGTTGCACATGCTCAGTAATGTTTTATTTAAAAAAAAAAAATGTAACGCATGCGCCGTTTTCGTTCCATCAGTATGCGACGAAAATGGTGCACCAAGAGACACATAACGCAGTGCAAAATAACGTCCAATGTCATAACCTACATGCGCTGCGTTAGGGGCACGCTGTGCGACTTTAACGTCGTATTAAACTCAATGTCCCACTGTGAAAGAGGCCTAATACTTCCAAAACGCAGCTGCTCAACCTGTTCTAATACAAATGTAAAGGTGGCCATACATCTAGAGATGATGGGCAGAATCGACCAACGGACACATCTTTCTCTAATCAAATCTGATTAGAGAGAGATCGGTCGGCTGCCCATACTCCGCAGGCTGATTCCCGATAAATTTCAACATGACATCGCTCGGGAATCGACCATGTCTGTTGCTTCGTCGCTGCCCCTCCAGTGTAAAAATGTACTCCCGTGTGTGCATTTATACACTACCTGTCCTGTGGTGCCCATCTGTCTTCGGAAACCCCTGCAGATTATTGTAGGTAGGTAGCCAGGTCTAGGTGCCTAAGTATAGGCTAGCTAGGTACAGGTGTCCCCTAGTATAGGCTAGGTAGGTACAGGTGTCGCTCAGTATAGGCTAAGTATGTACAGGACAGGTGTCCCCCAATATAGATTAGGTAGGTGCAGGTGTCCCCCAGTATAGGCTAGGTAGGTACAGGTGTCGCTCAGTATAGGCTAAGTATGTACAGGACAGGTGTCCCCCAATACAATATAGATTAGGTAGGTGCAGGTGTCCCCCAGGATAGGCTAGGTAGGCACAGATGTCCTTCCGGAAAGGCTAGTTAGGTGTAGGTGTCCCCCAGAATAGGCTAGGTAGGTACAGGTGTTGCTCAGTATAGGCTAGCTAGGTACAGGAGCCCCACAGTAGAAGTTAGCTAGGTATAGGGACTCTTGTACAATGTAAGCAGCAATAGGGATGTTAGTAATAGTGGCCCCCACTCCCTGATTCCCCCCCCCCCAATACCCCCAATCCAGCCGATATACATACTAAGCCTTGTTCCAGCGATCTCAGCAGTCTCTCTGCACAGCACAGCTCCTCCGGTGACGTCGATGTCCCGGCCTGCGATCTTCCTCATACCGGAATACTGCAGCTATGTGTGTGTAAAAGAGTCCTAACTTTATGCATCAGGCTATTGTGAGGAATATTGTCAAAAGCCTTTGAAAGTCCAAGTAAACCATGCTTGTTGTTTTCTCAAACTCTTAATTGGTATTCACCATTTCAAGAAAGCTGAGCATGTTGGTCAGACAACACTTTTTTTTTTTTTAAGTAAACCCTTGCCAAGATTATTTTGTGGTATAGAATTTGGTATTGTGTCCCATAAAATAGCTTCAAGCAGTTTACACTCAACTGATGTTAATTCTTACAAGGTTCTGGCATGCATGAAGGCTTACTGCCGGTATTATGCATAAAAACACTTCTCTGCTTCCTATATAAACTCCCTCCTGGCAGCTCTCAGTGCTGATAGTTGTAAAGCTAGGTAGAATGTTTCCCATTGTTCCTGTGTCCCATTGTGACCTGACTAGTTTGACTACTCTTTATCCTCTGATCTTGTTGATAAGCCAGGTTCCCTATATGTGATCTTCTGTTCCTGTTGTGACCTGGCCTGCTCAAAAATTGAACAGCTTGTCTGTTGATGCCCTCTGCTAGTCTGATTGCTGCCAGGCCTGATCCTTGCCTGATTGTTGCTAGCCCTGATCCTTGCCTAAATTGTCATTTGAGTCTGATAGGCTACAGCCCTGATCTTATGCTGTCAATGTTCATCCTTCAGTCATCGGTTTTCTCCATCATCTATCATCTTTGTAATCCCTCTGAGTTATGAAATAGCTGGCATTCTGCTGTTCTTCTGACAATAAATGTTAGGGCTCGTTTCCATAAAGCGCACTTTCAAGCGCGTTCATGGAAAAGATTCAGTAATGAATGGGATTGCAGGCCCTGCCCCCCCACAGGGAGTGATGTGCAGCAAATGCTTTAATGGAACTTTGGATTGCTGCTTGGGTGGCAGAACGCAAACTCTCACAACATGCTCACCAAATACAAAGATTAATTGTTGCTGTGACCATACATCTATGCGCATCTAGTGACCATTTTTTGTCTTTCTACTTATGCTGGAATTTTATACATTGTTTACAGGCCGCTACGTGCGAACAAACTTAAACATGCCACACAGCTTACCACAGAGAAGTGGTGGGTACCGCGACTTCGAGAAAGATGCTCCCATCACTGTGTTTGGATGCACACAAGCCAAACTTGTCGGTGAGTTTTCTGCTGATCAGTGAAATAAACTGTCCAGGGACACTGTTGCTGAATACTATACTTTTGCAAGGCATTCCAAAGATATTTTTAACTTGACATTAAACTTCAAAGTCAAGACAAAATTATTATTTTTTGTTTACACGGTGTAGACTTTTAATAAAGTTTGTGTCCCCATTGAAAAATTTTAATTTTACTCCCTGTTCCAGTCAATGGAATGTAGAGGAAATCTTCCCTGAAGTAGGGGAAATATCACGTTTGACAATATCAAAAAACAACTTTTCGCAGTGCCAGTTCTGATGACAGCCATAAAATACTAGAATTTAAAGTGGACCCAAAGAAAAAAAGAATCACGCATTGCCCAATTATTAACATTAATTGTTAATATCAAATCCTGACACCCCCCCAAGTATAACTATTCATTTAAAGGATACATGAGGTGAAATGAAGTGTATACAGCTATACTTACCTGGTGCTTCTTCCAGACCATAGAAGTCTCTGTGTCCCTTGCCGCAGCTCTGCTGTGCCTCACTGATCAGCTGTCTGCTCTAGTCCACCAGAGTGGACAGCTAATCAGTGAGGCACAGGGGAGCTGCAGCAAGGGACATGTATCCTTTAACGAATTTCAGACTGAAGCCCTGCATACAGTATACAACTCCTGCAATGAAAGGAAACATAGTTATGCCATGCTTTCCTCCAGCCAGAAGGGACAGTGGCATTGTAAATAAACCAGCACAAATCTAATTAGAAAAACCGAGAGCCCAATATGGTGTAGTATGTTAAAGACAATTGGTAAGTGGTTTAGTGAGAGAATTTATACTCACAAACATGGGTTACCATTCAGGCAACCACTCAATAGGCATGTGAGGAGATTAGACCTGTCCTCACTCAGGATTAAGAAGTCGCTCTCTGTAGTAAAGAAACAAGAAAGGGGGTAGCACTCCCCTCCACCAGGAGTGGACAGAGTATTTGTATGTAGAACAGAGGCGCCAGCAGGATAAAAGTCAATAAAAGCAGACACGAGATCCTGTCTTCATATAAATCAATACATTTATTATATGGTACCCCAAAAACAGTGTAACGCGTTTCGCAGGCCCAGCCCGCTTCATCAGGCAATAAACGTGGGGACATAACAGAATTTCGGCAATAGCAGGTGTAGCGCCTCAGTGCTCTAGCACAAATCTGGCACTTTTTAAATAAAAGATGATGATGATGGTAGGAGATCTACCGTAAGTCACATTAAAAATACCTTTCAGCTCAGCTTAACTCTGTAATCTGCAAAGATTAATTATAAATTATATTTTCATCTTGCTTACTTTTTTTTGTGTGTGTGCAAAGCACAGCTGTGCTGCACTATTCCTAACTAACAGAGGCCACCATATGGGCATTTTTTTATTTGTCCTGGTGTTTGAGTAATAAGCAGCAAGGGTTTCTGCTCTTTGGAACAAATTATACATACAACAAATCGGGAATTTCTGAGCGGTCCATGATTCCTTATTGCAGTATAGTGTAATGTGAGCTTATTGTCTTGTTTTGGAAGTAAATAGCAGACTGCAAATTGGAATGAAAAGACGACTTGCGCAGCATTAAAGTGTGAAAAAGAACAATGATGCAGGATATGTGTTTACAACATTTTTTTTTTAAAGTAACATCTGACTTTGAAAAGAACTTGTCATCAAGCCATTTGAAAGCCACTGTGAGCTCTTGCATCGGGACAGGCTTCTTGTGCTGCCTCTGTATCAGTTATTTGTAAGACTAGCATTTTAATGTAGATTAGCAGCCTGTTTATTTCTCAGAAAGCCGACACTTTCATACATGAGACTGACACTGAGCTCTGTGTATTGCAGGTGAAGCCTTGCTGGAGAGTAACAGCGTTGTAGACTTTGTATATTGTTCACCATCACTGCGCTGTGTACAGACTGCACACAACATACTGAAAGGTGAGTGGATTGTACATATCACATGAAAGTACTGTATTTTTTTGACTATAAGACTCACTTTTTCTCCCCCAAAAGTGTTTGTGGGGGGGGGGGGGGGGGGGGGGGAGAGTCACTGCATCTTATAATCCAAATGCAGGGAGTTCCTGACTTGTGAATGTCTGCCAATTTGAACCTCCAACCTGCCGCAATGTCGGGGACTTCCTGTACTGTGCCCATGCAGAGAAGGACACGGGGACACAAAGGGGCATAGAGGAGGACACAAAAAGGATAGAGGTGGACACATGGGGGGCACAAGGCAGACAGAGGAGGACACAGGGGGACACAAGAGGTACAAGGGGGCATAATCCATAAGATGCCACTTCACCATGGATGCACCAGGTTTAGTATATATATTTTTTTTCCCCTTGTATTTGTCCTCTAAACCTAGGTGCGTTTTATGGTCAGGAGCATCTTGTAGAATCCCAAAAATAAGGTTTTCAAAACCATCTAGTAACCTACAAATTGCAGAAAATATTTGCTAACTACCTTGCTATAAATATTATTAAATGGTATTTTAACCACTTCACCACTGAGGGGTTTTACCCCCTGACCACCAGAGCAATTTTCACCTTTCAGCGCTCCTTCCATTCATTCGTCTATAACTTTATCATTACTTATCGCAATGAAATGAACTATATCTTGTTTTTTCCGCCACCAATTAGGCTTTCTTTAGGTGGGACATTATGCCAAGAATTATTTTTTTCTAAATGTGTTTTAATGGGAAAATAGGAAAAATGTGGGGAAAAAAAAAATTATTTTTCAGTTTTCGGCCATTATAGTTTTTAAATAATGCATGCTACTGTAATTAAAACCCATGAAATTTATGTGCCCTTTTGTCCCGGTTATAAAACCGTTTAAATTATGTCCCTATCACAATGTTTGGCGCCAATATTTCATTTGGAAATAAAGGTGCATTTTTTTCAGTTTTGCGTCCATCCCTAATTACAAGCCCATAGTTTATAAAGTAACAGTGTTATACCTTCTTGACTTAAATATTTAAAAAGTTCAGTCCCTAAGGTAACTAATTATGTATTTTTTTTAATTGTAAATTTTTGAATTTTTTTTTAATTACAAAAAAAAAAAAAAATGGGGAGTGTGGGAGGTAATGAGTTAATTTTTTGTGTAAAAGTCATTTATTTGTATGTGAAAAATGTGTAGGGTGTAGTTTACTATTTGGCCACAAGATGGCCACAGTAACTTTTTGCTTTATTGCGACCTCCAAGCCTCCTTCCGGAAGCTTGGAGGAAGAATAAGGAGGCTGGACACGTGAGTTTCTTCTCACAATGATCGCGCTGCCCATAGGAGAGCAGCGGGTCATTGTGGGGCTTAGATCAACGAACGGGAATGGATTTTCCCGTTCATTGATCTCCGGGCGAGCGGGCGGCGGCGGTTTTACTAGCGGCGGGCGGCGTGTTTACGAGCGGGAGCGCGGACAGCGTCGGGAACGCGGAAAGTACGTGTTTCTCCGTCCCTGGTTTTTAAAGGATGGAAAAAGGGGCGGAGAAATACGTACGCGCGGGGGTAAAGTGGTTAAAATATATATATTTTTATTTATCTAGTATTTATGTAGCACTGGCATCTTCCACATCGCTTTGCGCAGTATATAGTCTTGTCACCAGCTGTCGTTCAGAGTCATTTGTGGCTGACATAGTCTTAAGGCCCTCACACATGCTAGATTAAAGTCAGCTGAGGTGGCCAATAAAGGGGAAGAAGGGGGTTAGACATAGGTGTCAGGAAGGCTTAGGGGGGAACCTAAATAGGTGATGCAACAACAGTGTGTTTATGTTAGCAGACCTGAACTCAAAACTTCCTCTGTGCTCAAAAGGATAAGCAACAGCATAATAACCTTTAAATAAAACATTTTCTTTGCAGATTTATTGCAAGAATTCTTAAAGCTGTAACAGTGTGTCAACTTCATGCTTTCATGTAGGCAGACAAAGGGTAAACCTATTAGCTGTGTCTGCCAGGACAGCCAAATTTCTGTGCTGACACAGCTAAGAGATCAAATTACACTTGTGATTACTTAAAGATGAGGGGGAATTAGGTTTTTCTCTCTAAACACACACAGGGTACATCTCTCTCTGGTTTTCCTTATGTCCTATGCAAGAGTTCAGGTCCACTTTAAGGCTGGGGATGAAGAATTTTCAGCAGCTCTTTGACAGCAGTGATGATTAAATATGGAAATAATTATACTACAGCTCAAACAGCCTTTTAAAACATAAAAAATGACATTGTGGGCTCAAGAACAGAATAAGACGAATCCAGATGTGGATATAATGTTTTCATTTCTATAATGAACTTGATAAAAACCGCACAAGGATGTTTCCATTAGTGCAATGCAGTGCAACAGGATTTTTCCCAGTCACAATCATCGTGCCAGATGCACTTTCTGTGCACTTGAGCTCCCATACAAAGTATAGGAGTAGAGGAAAATCACATCGCATTGATAGCACCCCAATGAGATTTTTTTTTTCACGATTTGGCAATTCAGAATATTTTCCAACACTTTTTTCCTCTCTTGACGGAAAATGCAAATGCACCGCAATTGTGCTGTATATCCGACAGATTGTACAAAAATCGTGACAGAATTGCCATAGTGGAAATGGGAGAAACGCGGTTTCATGCTGAAATTGATTCACAATCTGTTTGCAGTAAAGGCAGCCATACGATCCCTCTCTGATCAGGTTCGATCAGAGAGGGATCTATGTTGGTCGATCTGATGGCAAATCGACCAGTGTATGGCCACCTTTACCATTCTGAAATTAGGAGTTATCTGAATTTTTGGATTCAACTCCTAGCTGAAGAGGTCAGTGTTAGGTGGCATTAGACCTTTCTGAAAACTAGGCCTGCAATAAGTGTGCATTTCATGTGTGTCTTGGGGCAATGAAAGCTTGTAAAACCCCTTTGTGCATCTGGTATTTATGTCTTTGTAATTTTCATAAGAAATGAACAGAGGTTTCTGCTTTTTAAGTCTCCATCTAAAGGTCCAATACAGTAGAAAAGTAGATCCGGGCACCAATACACTGCGAATTCCACTTTTATTTCATCCCACACACAGACAGATACAAGAGCATGGGGCTGGTCTAACAGCCGTTTCACAAGCTAAACAGCTTGCTTCCTCAGAGACAAAAACCCCAACTACAATGACACATTATATACAGATACACATTTCCGCAATTGTCTTACATATACACGGAAGAAAGAGGGAGGAGAGAGGGAGGAAACACTCACCAAACCGCCGTCCGGTTCATTTCCGAGCGTGCATCAACTCTGATGGAACGCCCCGAGCCTTCCGGAGTGCACCGCACATAGGCTCCACCCCTTTCAGGGAGGATACCTCCAGGAGTTCCCCTCCAATCGTACTCACCAGCGTCATTTGCGTGGTGACCTCAACATGCGTGCAGCTTCCCGGATGGTACCAATAAACCTGCTTCCGCGTTCCACCCAGCTGGTAACCTGGGGAACGCGTATAGCAACGGCGAACTCCACCTCCTCCTGAAAAAGATAAGGGTATAGAAAAAGGCAAATTACAAAACATATACATATTGTTAAAATCAATAAAAAACAGTGAGCAGCTATACATAGAACCAACTAATACTAAAAATAGCAGGATGTCGTACTGAACAATAGAAGTGACAGATGGATTTCCTACACGCTCTTAAAGGGACAGAGATCAGTTACTCCCGAAATCGACATCTGGCTTTAGGAACAATTTCCCACAAACGATAGGTTGTCCTCTCTCCTCCCTCCTTCTTCCGTGTATACGTAAGACAATTGCGGAAATGTGTATCTGTATATAATGTGTCATTGTAGTTGGGGTTTTTGTCTCTGAGGAAGCAAGCTGTTTAGCTTGTGAAACGGCTGTTAGACCAGCCCCATGCTCTTGTATCTGTCTGTGTGTGGGATGAAATAAAAGTGGAATTCGCAGTGTATTGGTGCCCGGATCTACTTTTCTACTGTATTGGATATATGCCCTATTTACCGGAGGCACATACTAGCTTTGACCACTGACCCCCGCAAAGGTGCCATTCAGCAACTAGTGCCGCCTCCTGCTTCTTTCTACTGACTGACTCCATCTAAAGGTATCTAAAGGTAAACTCTAGAGGCTTGTTGCCTTGTGTGCCTTAAGCTACGTACACACATACGACAACGATTGTTCGTACAGAACGACAAATGATTGATTGTTTAATAAGGAGCAATTAAATGGTCGTGGAAAGAAAGCAAAAAGATGTTAACGATATGGATCATTTGCGAACGAACGATATGGAAATGACGTGGAAATCTACATACTGGTAACGATGTTATCGTGTGAAAAATCGGAAGAAACGTTAAAATTAATGGCCAATAGAAAAAAGGAAGTTTCTTAGTCAAACGAACTATCTTTCAGTAGATTTCAGGAAGTAACGTAGAAGGTACCTTATAAAAGGCTTTGAATCATAAAAAATGCTGCTGCATTTGGTGTGGACGTTTTTTCGTTGTTTTTTTGCGTTACCAGTGTTATGACATAACTGTTGTCCTGATTCTTTATTACAATTTATATTCATGAATGACATATCATGATACACCAACTACACTTTTAGTTCATACAAATACATTTTCTATTACTACTTTTATCACAAACATATATATCTCTCTATATACATATATTATAAAAAAAATATAGGAACATAACCAAATTTAATATATATATATATATATATATATATATATATATATATATATATATATATATATATATATATATATATATATATATATATAAAGAGAGAGAGAGAGAGACAGAGACACAGATAGGCATATTATCAAAATATACAAATACATAACATATATTTTACTACAGCTTCAGCCTTTTCACAGTAGTCACAATACATGCTACTACAAGATACAAATAGTGTTTGCGCATGCCCTAATGTTTTGGAACGATCGCTGTACACACAGTACTTTTTGTAACGATGGTCGTTACAAAAAATCCGCCAGCACGGATCGTTCTTTTCCAACGAGATCAGTCGTTGGTCGTTGGAGTTAATGATCGTTTAACGATCGTCGTTTGGAATGATCGGGAAACGATCGTTTCCAATGACTATAGTCGCATGTGTGTACGCACCTTTAGGTTGTGACTGACAATCCCATCCCTGCCTCAGAGGCAGAGCCTCCACCCACCAGTGCATCTGCAAGTGACAGGTTGCTACCTGAACAAAACAGAATATTTTTTTACTTTTAGACAGGTGTACACAAGAATTCTACATCCCTTCTGAATATTTTTCAGGCCTTATGCAAGACAACAAAGGAAAAATTCGTGTGGAACCAGGATTGTTTGAATGGACAAAGTGGGTGTCTGGGAACACTCTCCCTGCTTGGCTCTCACCCACAGAACTAGCAGCGGCCAATCTCAGTGTGGATACAACATACAGGTATGAGGCTTGTTTGGGAACGTCAGCATTATACTGCAGGGGTTATTCTCAAATGTTTTTCATATTCCTTCAGAAAGTTCCTTACATGGCTGTCCTTTTAAGGCAACCTGTGGAAATTTGTATTACCATTATTACTTATTTCTATAGAACCCTTATATTCCATGGGGCACTACAGAGTATAATACAGACAAAAGTGGGTAGTACAAATCCATTAATGAAGGGTTAATGCACAATACATTTGGATCATCCACAAATAAAAGTAAAGACCTACAAATCCCCAGTGCTGCTTAGTTCCCAGCACTCACTTTCATCCCTTTCCAATCCAATATCTGTATCACCCATGTCCCCCCAGCACTTTCTTTTTTCCGTTGTGCTGTAGAGGGCAGTGGATGTGGTTGATCCAGAAATTGCTGCAGTAGCAGGGATGAGAAGATGACCTGGCATCAGGGGGAAGAGGTGGTACTCACATGCTGTAGCTCCGCCCTATATGCATGCACCTTCGTAATTACGCAGTGTAGTATGGTGCTGGGTATTAAAGTGTCAGACTTTTTCCGACAATTCTGACATAGGGTGATGCTGTGCTGGGCTTGGTCTGGCAATGGTGCTCCCAGTGATTAGCCCAAATGTCCCCATGTAATAATTAGAATATGTGGTGGAGGATGGGGCCAGCAGAAAACAAAGTGTTATACTTAGTCCGAAACTTTGATTTAAAGAGGCTGATACTTACTGATTTTATCCGGCAACACTGAAACCTTGGAGCAGACATTTTTTCTATGTCAGGCTTTGGGGTTGATGTACAAAGCTGCAGTAGTATTGCTGTGAGTAATCACAGTAATATTACCGTGGTACTTGAGTAATGCGAGCGTTGCTATGGTAACTGTGCACATTACCATAGCAATGCTTGCAGCACTCGAATACTGTAGGTCAAGCTAATAGCTTAACTCGCGTTAACCTTTTAATGGTAGTACATCAACCACTATGTCTGACATTGAACCTGTGCTGGAAAATGTAACCAGACTTGCAAAACTAGAAGCTGAAAAACAAGTGGCTAGTCACATAGTTAAATCCACAAAAGTTTCTACAAAAACATAATTTCAGAAAGAAAGAAGGCTGAGAATATAGGACTTAAGATCATGCAGGGAACTTAATTGTGGAAGACTGAGCTAAAGCTGAAATTTTAAATGCTTTAGGGCTCTTTTCCACTATGAAATGCGATCACGTTTCAATTTCCAACATGCGATTGAGCTACTATACACAGTATAGTAAAGCTCAATCGCATTCAAAACACGCCAGGATAACTATTGCTTTTTGACCAAAATCGCATCGCAATCGGATGGCACTAATGGAAATTGCTCGTGCAGTTTCCGTTAGTTTAATGTACCTTGCAATTTGTGATCAGAATCAATTTGCAAATCGCAGGGTAGTGGAAAAAGGCCCTTACTTCTGACTTTACCAAGGTGATGGCCTGGTCTCATGATACAGCCCTGGGCTGTTCCCAGTCTACCTCATTCAGCATTAGTTGCATAACACAGGATTAAGGCCACTTAGGTAAAACAAAGATAGATAAGGCACCTGGCCCAGATGGCACCCACCCGTAAGTATTAAGGGAGTTGAGTTCAGTTATCAATAGGCAACTTTATCTTATTTGGCTTACGCTTGGTAGTGGCTGTGACGTATGCGGAGTCACCCACCAATTCCTGTTCCCTTTGCTGAAGTTTACCATAAAGCCTCAGACCCTGAGGGAATCCTGAGGGCAGTCAGAACTGCAGGCAAAGTAGCCTTTTGGATTGGTTGGTGAGTTCACACACAGTCCAATTTCGATTGTATATACAATTGATACAATCTGTGCTCTCATATAGAGGCCAGGTCGCTGCCACCAATCCGCAATAAAAGCGTGTGAATGCGCTAATTCTAACTCTAGCTAAATCCTGTAGGAAAAAGGGTTAATTTGACAACCTTTCTAGAGATAGCAAAGCTAACGATATTTAATATCAAAACAGTTATGGTAACGTGTCTCTCTTTGAAGATTTGAATTCTTTTGGCGGAGATTTGTTTCAGAACAGCACTTAGACGAACGATTTTTTTAATCGTTTATTTAAAGAAATAATGCAGAACAAAATATAGCAATAGAAACAAATTGATACAGAAATAAGGGTTCAATATGAAAATAATAGCTGATTACAGTCTGAGCAGTTTGTCAAGTTACCGTGTCCTTTGCGATAATAAGTCCCACAGAAGATATTTAGTCCAATTCTGGAAAGTTCTGTGGAATGGGTATTAATCCTTTTATTAAATGTAATGCCAATCATATTGATGGGATAGGATGGCTGGAGTCTCTCTCTCCAGGCTGAGTGTCAGTCGGTTTTAACCCTTTCTCTGCCAGAGGGTGTAGATGGTAACAAGAGAGGTTTCTCCACCCTTAGCAATCTGACCTCAGGCTGGCGAAGTCCGCCCCTATTGTCTGAGGGACAGAATTGGCAGTTTCTCCAAGTATGCCATAACTCAGCAGATATCTGACATATCATATAAAACCCAAACCCAACATTTTACATTCCGTCATCATGCGTTGAACCAATCGATATCAAACTCGCTTGGAGTGACATCTTCCCTGACTAGGGAGTCAATATCTCAGCCATAGCAGGTGGCAGATCAACGCTTTGTGGACCAGATGCCTCCAGCTCAGGTTTGAGGCTTCTGTGATCATTTTGATATGCTTGCCATCTACGGAACATTGATTAATTTAGTAAAATCTCTGAATGACTTATGCCTTCACATCAAGGTGAATTAAAAGTCATTCTCTCTGACTCCCCTCTAGAGCAGGAATGTGAATGTGTCCTAATGAGTTTACGACCCGACCTGTTTGTCCAGGCCTAGCTAGTATCACCTTTGAAGTAGATTTGTGAGCTATGTGAATGGCTCTGGTTTTAGGGTTTATTGCTGCTCTCAGGGAAGCATAAACAAACATTCACATCCCCCCAGTGCAGGGGTTGTGAGATGGGAAAAATACTCATTTTCTAAAAGCAGGCTAATTAATCTAAAGGGGTACTCCAGAACCGATTTTGTGCGCAATTTTGTATGATTGCGCAGTTTGCGTGGTTTTGCTGGTGAACCCGACCGTCACAGTGGCTGGGTAGTGTAATGGTTAAGGGCTCTGCCTCTGACGTAGGAGTCCTGGGTTAAAATCTTGGCTCCTACTATTCAGTAAGCCAGGACCTATTCAGTTAGGAGTTATTTGGGCAAGACTCCCTAATATTGCTACTGCCTACTGAGTGCGCTGCCTTACCTTGCCTTGCAAGCGCTTTGAGTTCAACAGGAGAAAAGCGCAAAACAATAAAAAGGAATTATTTTCTACGATTGTCTTTCAAGCATTTCATTTCCCTATGACTGGCGTATAGCTGATGGTTTTTATTTAATGGTCAAGGTAATTTGGACACGGGGATCAACAGTAATTATCAGTAATTGGGTGCTCAATGCGGGTAGTAACTGATCGGTTACTAAAAATAGAATAGTGATTGCAGCTACAAATAGCGGTCGTTTGGGTGCTGAGATTATTGTTAGAATCCGAATCATGTTTATTTCGCCAAGCACTGGGTCTTGCCCAGAATTGGGCTTAGCAAGTACGGGAAAGAGACCTAGGGAAAGACTCCTTGACACTGCTACTGCCTATAGAGCGCATCCCAGTGGCTGCAGCTCTGCCGTTTTGAGTCCACCAGGAGAAAAGCGCAAAAATAAATGTTCTGGTCTGTCTGTGTCTAAGTATAGGATAGGAGACACAGATAATTTATTAAGTCAGCATTTAACACACAGATTTTCCACAATTATGTACAGGACTGGTACCTTTGGTCTAAAGGGAGCCAGCTGAAGAAGTGGAAACATGGGTGTGAAGGCTCATTGGCAATCTTCAAAGGTCTGGAGCTGTAGAGGAGGTCCAGAGGTGGCAATGGTTTACTGATGATCCTCTCTGCTGATCTGACGGCCCTCTTTAGTTTTTTTCTGCCACTGGCAGAGGAGCCAGTGTACCAGACCAAGATGGAAAAACGGAGGACAGATTAAATTGTGGCGGAATAGAAGCTCAACAGAAGTTTCGGGGGCCATACCAAACTTTTTCAGTTGGCAGAGGAAGAATAGCTTCAGCTGTGCCTTCCTCTAAGTGTAGGCGGTGTTTGCTTTTCAGGTCAATGGAGATGGTCATGCCCAGGCCAGGAGGCTGTCATGGTTAGTTACCTGTCCAGGTCCAGCAGCTGGCACACACAGATGCTGGCAGGTCTTCTGGTGCAGTTCGCGGTGCGGGGCTCTGGCGTTCTGCGCATTCGCGGGTTTGCGTAATCGTTGTCGCCGAATGGCCTATATAAGCCTGGAGAGTACCACTCTCCAGTGCAGTAGTGTTGCAGCTAGTTGTAAGTGTGCACTCCCGTGACCTGATCTAGTGTCTGCCTGTTTGTCTTTTGAATGCTGATCCCTGCCTGTCTGACTACCCGATCTGATGCTGCCCTCTGCCTCGTACAACTACCCACTCTGTTAACGACTCTTGCCTGTCTGAGAACCCGCCCTGTTGCCGACTACACGCCTGTCCGAGAAGCTGATCTGTTGCCGAACCTTGCCTGTATGAGGATCAGTCTTGTTGTCAAACCATCGCCTGCCATCCATTCTACTGGTTTTCTGAGTCATTGCAGTACCAAACTCAGCCTGTGGGAGCGCTGCTTTAACCAACTTGGTCACGCGCTTGGTCGTCACACCACCGGTTCTGCAAGCACTCCTGCCCCTTTGTTACTGCTGGTCCCTGTTCCATTTCTAGGGATCTCAGTTGGCAAGTCGCAGGGGTTGCTGTCCTCAGCACATCGGTCTCCATCCATCAAGGTACGTGACAAAACACTACAGCCAAAACATGGAGACAGCTGAGGCAGCAAATATCTTGGGTACACTATGTAAACAGATGTCTGCATTAACTAACACAATGAAGAAACTCCAAGCTGGCCATATGCGACTGGAAGGACGGATCAATTCCTTAAAGTGGATCCGAGGTAAACTTTTACTCATTGCATAATTGTGTTCCTTTCCTATTGTTTATAGGGCATTCCTCAAGCCAAAGTTTTTGTTTTAATACTCTTAATTCCCTATAAACTAAATTAACCACGCCCACAGGTTTTCAGAGAGCCTTGGCAGTAGCAAGGGCTCATAGGAGCTCAGTCTGGGCAGGAGGAGGAGGTGTTACTAGCCATTGATTTCAGAGGCAGAGGGGAGGAGGGGGGGGGTTAGGTTTTTTTCACAGGCTGAGTGCTCAAGATACAGATAAGCCTGCCTCTGTGTAATGTTTACAAACATGGCTGTTGTCATTGTATCACAGGAAGAAATAATCATTTTCTATTAAAGCTGTTTGCAGCTAGATTTGCTGTGTAAATTGTGTAAATCTAAACTTTAGATAAGATATATAGACAAGTTACTTGTTATAGATAGTTTCACATCTTGGATCCGCTTTAACTGAAGCAAGTCCGGACACCACTGCAACGCCTGCCCCTGCTGCTGCATCCTCCTGTTCCAGTGGATCCTATTCCTGATGCCGTTTCTGCCTTTCCTGAACCTCGAGTACCTACTCCAGAACACTTCTCAGGAGATTGAACCAAGTTCAGGGCATTCCAACATTCCTGTCAGTTATACTTTGCTTTGCAACCCCCACTCTTTGCTCTCGAGGAAACCAAGGTTGGGTTCATCATCTCATTGCTGCAGGGAAAACCACAATCATGGGCCCATCACTAAATGGAACAAAAATGCAAAGCTCTGGCATCTACAGAAGCCTTTTTCACAACCATGGCAATCTTGAATGATGATCCTCAACATTGTGCCACAGCTGAAGCATTCCTCCACAATCTTCGACCAGGTAGGAGACCTGTCAAGGAGTATACCTCCGAATTTTGCCGATGGGCATCCAATACTGATTGGAACGATCGGCTCTCAAACATCAATATCGACTCGGTTTATCAGAATTCCTTAAAGCGGATCCGAGATGAAAAACTAACTATAACAAGTAACTTGTCTATATATCTTATCTAAAGTTTAGATATATAGACCAGTTACTTGTTATAGTTAGTTTTTCATCTCGGATCCGCTTTAAGGTATTCTGATAAACCTAGTCGATATTGATGTTTGAGAGCCGATCGTTCCAATCAGTATTGGATGCCCATCGGCGAAATTCGGAGGTATACTCCTCGACAGGTCTCCTACCTGGTCGAAGATTGTGGAGGAATGCTTCAGCTGTGGCACAATGTTGAGGATCATCATACAAGATTGCCATGGTTGTGATAAAGGCTTCTGTAGATGCCAGAGCTTTGCATTTTTGTTCCATTAAATGATGGGCCCATGATTGTGGTTCTCCCTGCAGCAATGAGATGATGAACCCCACCTTGGTTTTCTCGAGAGCAAAGATTTGGGGTTGCAAAGCAAAGTATAACTGACAGGAATGCTGGAATGCCCGGAACTTGGTTCGATCTCCTGAGAAGTGTTCTGGAGTAGGTACTCGAGGTTCAGGAAAGGCAGAAACGGCATCAGGAATAGGATCCACTGAAACTGGAACAGGAGGATGCAGCAGCAGGGGCAGGTGTTGCAGTGGTGTCCGGACTTGCTTCAGTTAAAGATGAACTTGCCCACAATAGGAATGCTGCCACCGTTGATTCTTTAAAGGATACGTCCAGGCAGAACAAAAAACAAAAACAGCCCCTGGCAGCCTTCCTGTGCCCTCGGCGCAGTTTCAGTGGCTCCCGGTCTCCTCCGCTGCAGAAGCCAACCTCGCCAGGTCGGCTTCCGGGTCTGCTTCTTCTGCACTCCACCGCGTGGGTCACGTGGTAGCGCTGACGTCATCAAGACTGTACTGCGCAGGTGCAGAACTACTGCAGAACTCTTCCTAAAAGAGCAGAATAGGAGGAAGAACCTATGGTGTTATCAAGAGTTCATAGACTACATACAATGCAGTGTGAAAGTGGATGGGAATAGAAGCACATTCTTCAATCAGGGTCGAGGAGTTGGGCAGGGCTGCAGTCTGAGCCCAACGCTCTTTAACTGTTTAACGACCGCTCCACGCCAATTGCCGTGCAGTCCTGGGGGCGTGTTTTGCAGGAGACCGCGCCCGTGTAGTTCATGCATTCATCACATCAAGGTTGGACTATTGCAATGTCCTCTACACAGGCCTGCATAAGAAAGACCTACGCCACCTGCAATTAGTAGAGAATGCCGCCGCAAGGCTGTTAACGAGCCAACCCCGCCATTGCCACATAACACCAACCCTGTGCTCACTCCACTGGCTACCGATAAAATGGAGAATTTTGTTTAAGACTGGCTTACTGACATTCAAATCCTTGCACAATCTGGGCCCTGGATACCTGAAGGACTTGTTGCAACTGCATCACACCCCCACAATCTTAGATCAAAAGGACGTAACACCTTGGTCACCCCCAGAGTCCACCTCAAAACCTTTGGAGACCGAGCCTTTTGTCATGCTGCCCCTACACTTTGGAACTCCCTGCCACACCCCATCAGGACAGCTCCATCCCTGGAAGCATTTAAGTCTAAACTGAAAACCCACCTTTTCAGTCTGGCATTCATGAACATCTGACTATCTCCTCTGTAACACAACCCAGCCTGCAACCCTGTATTGATCTGAGAAACAACTATGCGCTTTGAGTCCTATGGGAGAAAAGCGCTTTACAAATGTTATTGTATTGTATTGTATTATCTCTGTTTGAATGAGGGAGCTCCGCTCCGTCATCAGTCTCCCAGCGGCGATCGCCACTAGGAGACTGGTAGACAGCAAAACCGCTGTCTATTTACATTGTACATTGTACAGTGCTGCGATCTACAGCAGCACTGTACTCAGGACAGCCGTGTGACACGCCTGTCCCCCTGGGTGGCAGGGGAGCGATGCGCAGTGACATCCGATCACACTGATTGGCTGGCGAAGGGAGGGAGGGTAGGATAATAAAAAATAAAAAAAATAGGCAGATTTATTACAAAATAAATGAAATAAACATTTATATTAAAAAAAAAAACATCCTGGGAGCGATCATAGCCCACCAACAGAAAGCTCTGTTGGTGGGCAGAAAAAAGGGGGGGGGGAAATCACTTGTGCGCGGAGTTGTGCGGCCCTGCAGCGAGCCCTTAAAGCTGCAGTGGCCTTAATTGTAAAAAATAGCCTGGTCACTAGGGGGGTTTAAGACAGTGGTCCTTAAGTGGTGATTAACATATACATCAACCAACCGGCTGTAGCTCTGGAATCCTCCCCAGCACCAGGCCTCCTCCTGAATGACCGCAAGGTGAAGTTCCTGCTGTATGCAGATGACCTCCTGCTGCTCTCCCCAACAGAGAGGGGCCTACAGGATAGCCTACAGGATGGCCTGGCAGTATTGGAGAGTTTCTGCATCACATGGGCACAGCCCATCAACCCAAAGAAGACAAAAGTGATGGCATTCCAGAGGAAGAATCAAAAGAACACCCTCATCTCATTTATATTAAATGGCTTCTCACGGGTGACTACCTACAGTTACACCTACCTGGGGCTGGAGATTAACCAATCAGGGAGCTTTAAGCCAGGAGTTGAGGCCCTGAATAAAAAAAGCCTGCAGAACGTGTTATGCAATCAGAAGGCAACTTTACCACTTAAAATCACCAGTGAGAGTCTGGGTAAAGATATTCAACAGCATCACCCCAATCCTATAGCCGTAAGGTATGGGGCCTGGTCACCTACCCTGACTAATTAAAATGGGACTCCAGCACAGCAGAAGTCTTCCCTCTAGAGTTCAGCAAGTATCTTCTCCAAGTCCATCGCAGCACTTCAAACTCAGCCTTCCGGGCAGAGCTAGGCAGATTCCCACTATGGCTAACTATCAAGCAGAGGACGCTCTCATACTGGACACACATACAGAGCAAAAGCACCTACCACCATAAAGCCTCACTGGGCCAGGTAGCCGAGGCCATACCATGTGCTCTGAAGCAAAGCGTCAGCAGCCAGCCCAGCCAAGACAGTCTGAAAAAATCCCAAATAAAAGGGACTATAGAAAGCTGCAACGAACGGTACCTAGAGGAATGGAGAAGTGACGTAAAGAAATCCAATAAACTCACCGTCTGCCAATCACTGCAGAGAGAATACACAATGGCCCTGTATCTAGAGAGGTTACACCACCCCAAAGACAGACAGACCCTGAGCCTGTACCGCCTGAGCGCCCACAGCCTGAAAATTGAGACAGGGCAGCACAGACAGACATGGAAACTCCAGGAGGAGAGACTTTGCACACAGTGTGACCAGGGGGTCCTGGAGGATGGGGCCCACTTCCTGCTACACTGCAGCAAATACGCACCTGTGAAGACTGTCCACTTCCAGAGACTTTCTAACCACATCCAGGATTTCACCTCAACAGATGAAGAGGAGACTCTATATCCTACTGGGGAAGAGGAGAAAATCGTGCAAATAGCTGCCCGATATGTCACTGCCTGCCACCTTTCAAGGACTGCAAGGGCCGGTCCATGACTGGGTTAATCGCTCAGAGTCAGAAACTCGGTCTTGCTGTCAGTTTGCGCATAGATGCCCATGTGTGGTTTTGCAATCTATGAACAGACTAGCCGAGAGGAACATTTTGACTCCAAAGGATTCACCCACACACATACAGTTTCAATTGCTTGCCACCACGTGCGAATCCGCACACGACCATAACTGTAATAACACACTGAGAACACTGTAACTTAACCCTTAGCTGTATGCAGGGATCGATGACAGATCTGTCTTTCTGTGCTTGATTCAAGCATACGGGTTGTAGATGCAAAATTCTATATAATACAAGGTAACGTTTTTAGAGGAGCAAGTACGATTGTGTATTATCCGGAATAGGTCGTAACAGTTAAAACGATTTTTAAAAGTTTTTATAACAAAAATGTATTACACAAATTTACTTAAACTAATTAACATATAACACAAAGCATAAAACACATAAAAGGGAGTAAATCAGAAGGATTATTTAGCTGAGCAGTCCTTTTGGAAAGAATGAAAATAGTCTAGTTCAAATGTAGGCATTGGTATCAGAGTCCTCGAAACAAAGCAAATTATGGAGGTCCATGTGCCTTGATCTCCTGGAGGGCACATGCGTGAAGATCTTAGTGGATGGAATTTAGGAGACAACATGGATGCTGAGGGACCAGACTTTTATAGAATCGGACTTTTGGTGGGCTGTCTTTTCCTAAAACTCGGTGTGTATACCCCCTGGTGAGTAAGGTAGGCAAAACTTTTTACAGGCAAGAATGACACAGTTTTTCAATAACCTTCGCCATTTCTATATGGATTGGCCTACAGCGAATACGAAGGCAGATTTGTAACCTGCGGCCAATGCTTAATCAAATGACACTAAATATCGATAGATTAACATGTGTGGTCATCAAATGCTGAATAACTCTGTTTCCATAGCAGCTAGAATGTTATAAGTTGGACTAGATATCCTGATTTTTAGAAACCTGTGGCTATCTTGGTGTGTCTGAGAGAATTCCTTCTCTAGAATTCCTTCTCTAGATATTAAAGCGGAATATAACCCTGCATTTCAACTTTGCTCTAAAACATTATTTACAGCATATTATATGCAACCAGCATTTTTTTTTACTAGACCAGCATTATATATATATATATATATATATATATATATATATATATATATATATATATATATATATATATATATATACAGGATCTTCTCAAAAAATTAGCATACTGTGATAAAGTTCATTATTTTCTGTAATGTACTGATAAACATTAGACTTTCATATATTTTAGATTTAAATACACGCAACTGAAGTAGATCAAGCCTTTTATTGTTTTAAAATTGATGATTTTGGCATACAGCTCATGAAAACAGAAATTTCCTATCTCAAAAAATTAGCATTTTTCATCCGACCATGAAAGAAAAGTGTTTTTAAAACAAAAAAAGTCAACCTTCAAATAATTATGTTCAGTTATGCACTCAATACTTGGTCGGGAATCCTTTTGCAGAAATGACTGCTTCAATGCGGCGTGGCATGGAGGCAATCAGCCTGTGGCACTGCTCAGGTGTTATGGAGGCCCAGGATGCTTCGATGGTGGCCTTAAAGGGAAGGTCCAAGCAAAAAAAAAAAAATGAGTTTCACTTACTTGGGGCTTCTACCAGCCCCATGTAGCCATCCTGTGCCCTCGTAGTCACTCACTGCTGCTCCAGTCCCCCGCTGGCAGCTTTCTGACCTCGGAGGTCAGGGCCACATTGCATACATTTTTACGCATTCTAGCTAGTGCAGGAACAAAAATGTACGCGTTGCACCACTAACACGTAAAAATGTATGTGTTAATGTTCCTGCACTAGCGGGAATGTGTAAAAATGTACGCAATTCGGCCCTGACCTCCGAGGTCAGAAAGCTGCCAGCGGGGGACTGGAGCAGCAGTGAGTGACTACGAGGGCACAGGATGGCTGCATAGGGCTGGTAGAAGCCCCAGGTAAGTGAAACTCATTTTTTTTTTTTTTGCTTGGACCTTCCCTTTAAGCTCATGCAGAGTGTTGGGTCTTGCATCTCTCAACTTTCTCTTCACAATATCCTACAGATTCTCTATGGGGTTCAGGTCAGGAGAGTTGGCAGGCCAATTGAGCACAGTAATACCATGGTCAGTAAACCATTTACAATACAATAATACAATACAATAACATTTCTATAGCGCTTTTCTCCCATAGGACTTTACCAGTGGTTTTGGCACTGTGAGCAGGTGCCAGACGTGCTGAAAAATGAAATCTTCATCTCCATAAAGCTTTTCAGCAGATGGAAGCATGAACCCACTTCTGAACCAGAAACAGCAGCAGAAGCGCCTGACCTGGGCTACAGAGAAGCAGCACTGGACTGTTGCTCAGTGGTCCAAAGTACTTTTTTCGGATGAAAGCAACTTTTACATGTCATTCGGAAATCAAGGTGCCAGAGTCTGGTGGAAGACTGGGGAGAGGGAAATGCCAAAATGCCTGAAGTCCAGTGTCAAGTGCCCACAGTCATTGATGGTCTGGGGTGCCATGTCAGCTGCTGGTGTTGGTCCACTGTGTTTTATCAAGGGCAGGGTCAATGCAGCTAGCTATCAGGAGATTTTGGAGCACTTCATGCTTCCATCTGCTGAAAAGCTTTGTGGAGATGAAGATTTCATTTTTCAGCACGACCTGGCACCTGCTCACAGTGCCAAAACCACTGGTAAATGGTTTACTGACCATGGTATTACTGTGCTCAATTGGCCTGTCAACTCTCCTGACCTTAACCCCATAGAGAATCTGTGGGATATTGTGAAGATAAAGTTGAGAGATGCAAGACCCAACACTCTGGATGAGCTTAAGGCCTCTATCGAAGCATCCTGGGCCTCCATAACACCTGAGCAGTGCCACAGGCTGATTGCCTCCATGCCACGCCGCATTGAAGCAGTCATTTCTGCAAAAGGATTCCCGACCAAGTATTGAGTGCATAACTGAACATAATTATTTGAAGGTTGACTTTTTTTGTTTTAAAAACGCTTTTCTTTTATTGGTCGGATGAAATATGCTAATTTTTTGAGACAGGAAATTTAGGTTTTCATGAGCTGTATGCCAAAATCATCAATATTAAAACAATAAAAGGCTTGAACTACTTCCGTTGTGTGTATTTGAATCTAAAATATATGAAAGTCTAATGTTTATCAGTACATTACAGAAAACAATGAACTTTATCACAATATGCTAATTTTCTGAGAAGATCCTGTGTGTGTGTGTGTATATATATATATATATATATATATATTGGGAATGCTGTAGATGTGATATACTTGGACTTTGCAAAGGCCTTCGACACTGTTCCCCACAAAAGTCTGGTGCAAAAGTTGAGGATGCAAGGACTGGGGAAGAGTCTGTGTTCATGGATAGGGAACTGGCTAATGGACAGAAAACAAAGAGTTGTGGTCAATGGATCATACTCAAAATGGGAGACTGTTAGCAGTGGGGTCCCACAGGGATCTGTTCTGGGTCCAGTGCTCTTCAATTTATTTATTAATGACCTAGTAGATGCAGTAGTGAGCAATGTTGCTATTTTTGCAGATGATACAAAATTGTGCAGAATCATTAACTCTCAGGAAGATAGTGTCATATTGCAACAGGATCTGGATAGGATGGCTATATGGGCACATACATGGCAGATGAAATTCAATGTTGACAAATGTAAGGTCATGCATTTTGGACGTACTAATGGTCTAGCACCATACAAAATGAATGGGATACAGTTGGGGACATCAAACTTGGAGAAGGACTTAGGAGTACTTATTGACAACAAGTTAAATAATCGTACTCAATGCCAAGCAGCTGCAGCTAAAGCTAACAAAATTTTGGGATGCATTAACCTCCTTGGCGGTAACCCCGTGTGTGACACGGGGTAAGCCGCCGGAGGGTGCCGCTCAGGCCCTGCTGGGCCGATTTTCATAATTTTTGCTTTGCTGGACGCAGCTAGCACTTTGCTAGCTGCGCCAGCACTCTGATCGCCGCCGGCCCCTGCCCGATCGCCGCTATCTGCTGCGGCGCGGGCCCCCCCCCCCCTCCAGACCCCAGCGCTGCCTGGCCAATCAGTGCCAGGCAGCGCCGAGGGGTGGCCCGGGACTCCCAATGACGTCCCGACGTCAGTGACGTCGGTGACGTCATCCCGCCCCGTCGCCATGGCGACGGGGGAAGCCCTCCAGGAAATCCCGTTCTATGAACGGGATTTCCTGATCGGAGATCGCCGAAGGCGATCGAAGCGGGCGGGGGGATGCCGCTCAGCAGCGGCTATCATGTAGCGAGCCCTCGGCTCGCTACATGATAAAAAAAAAAAAATTTTAAAAAAAAACTGCTGCGCTCCCTCCTGGCGGTATTTTTCATACCGCCAAGGAGGTTAAAAGGGAAATAAAAACTCGAGATGCTAGCATAATATTGCCCCTGTTTAACTCTCTAGTAAGGCCACATCTGGAATATGGAATTCAGTTCTGGGCACCACATTACAAAAAAGATATTGCAGTTTTAGAGCAGGTGCAGAGACGAGCAACAAAATTGATGCGTGGGATGGAAGGTCTCACTTATCGAGAAAGGTTAGATAAACTGGGTTTATTTAGTCTAGAGAAAAGACGCCTTAGAGGGGATCTAATTAACATGTATAAATACATCAGAGGGCAATATAATACCTTGGCGGATGAGCTTTTTGTCCCTAGGCCTTCTCAAAGGACTAGAGGACATGATCTGCGCATGGAGGAAAAATGTTTTAGCCATTTATTTAGGAAAGGGTTCTTTACAGTAAGAGTGATTAAGATGTGGAATGCATTGCCACAGGAAGTCGTTATGGCAAACTCTATACCTGCATTTAAAGGGGGCTTAGATGCTTTCCTTGCGTTGAAAGACATCCATGGCTACAATTACTAGGTAATGCCTAATGATGTTGATCCAGGGATTTTATCTGATTGCCATCTGGAGTCGGGAAGGAATTTTTCCCTTTAGGGGCTAATTGGACCATGCCTTGTAAGAGTTTTTTCGCCTTCCTCTGGATCAACAGGGATATGTGAGGGAGCAGGCTGGTGTTGTACTTTATACTGGTTGAACTCGATGGACGTATGTCTTTTTTCAACCAAAATAACTATGTAACTATGTAACTATGTAACTATATATATGTATATATATATATGTATATATATATATATATATATATATATATATATGTGTGTATGTGTATATATATATATATATATATATATATATATATATATATGTATGTATGTGTATATATATATATATATATATATATATATATATATATATATATATATATATATATATATGTGTGTGTATATATTTATATATGTGTGTGTGTATATATATATATATATATATATATATACAGTGGAGGAAATAATTATTTGACCCCTCACTGATTTTGTAAGTTTGTCCAATGACAAAGAAATGAAAAGTCTCAGAACAGTATCATTTCAATGGTAGGTTTATTTTAACAGTGGCAGATAGCACATCAAAAGGAAAATCGAAAAAATAACCTTAAATAAAAAATAGCAACTGATTTGCATTTCATTGAGTGAAATAAGTTTTTGAACCCTCTAACAATAAAAGACTGAATACTTAGTGGAAAAACCCTTGTTTGCAAGCACAGAGGTCAAACGTTTCTTGTAATTGATGACCAAGTTTGCACACATTTTAGGAGGAATGTTGGTCCACTCCTCTTTGCAGATCATCTTTAAATCCCTAAGGTTTCGAGGCTGTCTCTGTGCAACTCTGAGCTTGAGCTCCCTCCATAGGTTTTCTATTGGATTAAGGTCCGGAGACTGACTAGGCCACTCCATGACCTTAATGTGCTTCTTCTTGAGCCACTCCTTCGTTGCCTTTGCTGTATGTTTTGGGTCATTGTCGTGCTGGAACACCCATCCACGACCCATTTTCAGTTTCCTGGCAGAGGGAAGGAGGTTGTCGTTCAGGATTTCACGATACATGGCTCCGTCCATTTTCCCGTTAATGCGATTAAGTTGTCCTGTGCCCTTAGCAGGAAAACACCCCCAAAGCAAAATGTTTCCACCCCCATGCTTGACGGTGGGGACGGTGTTTTGGGGGTCAAAGGCAGCATTTTTCTTCCTCCAAACACAGTGAGTTGAGTTAATGCCAAAGAGCTCTATTTTGGTCTCATCAGACCACAGCACCTTCTCCCAGTCACTCACAGAATCATTCAGGTGTTCATTGGCAAACTTCACACGGGCCTGCACATGTGCCTTCTTGAGCAGGGGGACCTTGCGAGCCCTGCAGGATTTTAATCCATTGCGGTGTAATGTGTTTCCAATGGTTTTCTTGGTGACTGTGGTCCCTGCTAATTTGAGGTCATTCACTAACTCCTCCCGTGTAGTCCTAGGATGCTTTTTCACCTTTCTCTGAACCATTGACACCCCACGAGGTGAGATCTTGCGTGGAGCCCCAGAGCGAGGACGATTGATGGTCATTTTGTGCTCCTTCCATTTTCGAACAATCGCACCAACAGTTGTCACCTTTTCTCCCAGCTTCTTGCTAATGGTTTTATAGCCCATTCCAGCCTTGTGCAGGTCTACAATTTTGTCTCTGACATCCTTGGACAGCTCTTTGGTCTTTCCCATGTTGGAGAGTTTGGAGTCTGCTTGATTGATTGATTCTGTGGACAGGTGTCTTTTATACAGGTGACTAGTTAAGACAGGTGTCCTTAATGAGGGTGATTAATTGAGGAGAAGTGTCTAATCACTTTGTGGGAGCCAGAACTCTTAATGGTTGGTAGGGGTTCAAAAACTTATTTCACTCAATGAAATGCAAATCAGTTGCTATCTTTTATTTAAGGTTATTTTTTCGATTTTTCTTTTGATGTGCTATCTGCCACTGTTAAAATAAACCTACCATTGAAATGATACTGTTCTGAGACTTTTCATTTCTTTGTCATTGGACAAACTTACAAAATCAGTGAGGGGTCAAATAATTATTTCCTCCACTGTATATATATATATATATGTGTGTATATATATATATATATATATATGTGTGTATATATATATATATATATATATATATATATATATATATATATATACGCTATAGCAGCATAGAGGGTGAAATAGCGTCTGGGAACGCGGAGAATCACTCGCGTTCCCAGCCTGTCGGCGGCCATCGCCGAACCCAGAAGTAGCCGCCGGCGGGGACAGGGCGATCGGAAAGAGGCTGCGAGGGCACCATACAGCTTCAGGGGCCTGAGGGATGCCCCGGGTGAGTAAAAATCATTTTTTTTTCACTTAAGTATTCCTTTAAAGTTCCATGGAGAGAAATGCAGACGCATCCGAAGTTTAGATAGATACATTTAAGTAAACACAATGTAACAAGTGAGGAATGTGACTCACTCTCTCTCTGTCGGGAGCTCCTGCACAGTCAGAGTGTGTGTCACATTCCACACTTGTTACATTGTGTTTACTTAAATGTATCTATCTAAACTTCGGATGCGTCTGCATTTCTCTCCACGGAACTTTAAAGCTCTTTGTGTAACCCTTCCAATGCTGGTCTAGTAAATAAAAATGCTGGTTGCATATAATATGCTGTAATTAATGTTTTAGAGCAAAGTTGAAATGCAGGGTTATATTCCGCTTTAATAACTGAGATTTTCCTATTGTCGAATTCAAAGTTTTGGAGGGAAGTTTTGGGAGGGATTGTTATCTGTTATCTGTTTATTTTTTCCCTTCAGTCTTCTGTAATTTTTAGTAGTTTTGCTAACCTTTCTCTTTTGTGTTGTTTCTTTGATAGTTTAGTTATTTTTTTTAGTTAATTAGCCGCAGTAGCCAAATGCTGCCGTCCGGAGCCCAGCTGGGTCCAGAGAGCTGTGTGCCTAGCAGGGGTGTAACTAGAAATCACTGGGCTCCCCTGTGAAAATTTGGATGCACGCCCTGAGTGGGTCCCAGAGGTGTCCCGCCCCCCCCTCCCCCCGTGGGTGCAGGGGCTGCAGCCCCCATTGTTACGCCACTGGTGCCAGGTCCTGATCAGGGCCACCCACGTGGTAATGGTCATATTCATAATGGGAGAGTGGGGTCTCACAAGGGTCAGTACTCCATCCAATCCTTTTCAATTTATTTATTAATGATCTTGTAGCTGATGTAGGAAGAGAGCCAGGAACATAAAGCCCTGAAACAGGAATATTCCCTCCAACAAAAGGTACAGTTTGAAGTTATAAGGTGAAGCCAAGGACTGGAGGAGCCTTTAGGCAACCTGCATACATGTAAAAAGGAAGTCACGGTAAAAAGTACTGGAGAAAACCAGATAGTTAATTCTGATAGTAAAATATAGGTAATGTTTATCAATATTTTACTATGACCTAACATCGCCCTCCCTCTTGATGTGCAACCCTGAACGACCCCCCACCCCCGCAACACCTAACCCTAAGGAACTCTTAGGTGATGCATAATGCTAAGTTTCCGCTCCCCCCAAGTGCCTGACACTAAGTACTCCCCTGCTGATACTTAACACTAAGGACCTTACTGCAGGCGCCCTAACCCTTAATGGACGCCGCCATAGATGGCTATGTTAATAGCCGCGATAAGCGGTTATTCGCAACCAGTATTTGCACCCACAGTTTGCATAGCGGGTGGCCCGGCGCCCAAATTACTGCCAACCACTGCCAAACCCTTTTTACCTGTCTCGGTGCAGCTCACTCCCTTAATGGTTTGTTCAATTGCCCATGTATAGCATGTTACATTTGCATCAGATCTTTTTTCCAACTGAACATTTAGCGGAAATAGTGCTTGTAAACACTGCATTTAAAAAACATGATGGACTTTCTGATACTTAAACAAACCGCAATACTTGCAGGTCTCTTTACTGACAAGTTCATAGAATATACACTGTTCTGTGTTCTGTGCATTTTAGTACTTTTTGGATGCATTGTGCATTTTAGTGCTTTGTATGTAGGTACGTATGGTAGAATGTTCCTATCTTTCTTCCAGACCTCACATACCAATCAGCAAACTGGTGGTTTCAGAGACCTATGACACATACATGAGCCGGAGCTTCCAGGTGACGAAGGACATTCTCGGTGAATGTAAAGGCAAAGGTGAGTGTCACTATGGCCATTGTGCAGCTCCGAGACCATAAATATGGTTATGAAATGGTACATCTTCCCCAAATTGAAATTTAACCCCTATACGCCAATGGGCGTGAGTGGAGCGGCAGCCCCAGGACCGACCAACAGTCCTGGGGGCGTGTTTTGCTGGGGATCCCCGCTGGAATGACGGAGCTCCGCTCCATCATCAATATCCCAGCGGTAATCGCCGCTAGAGATGGCTCGAACCTCAGATTTTGGGTTCGCGAACACAAACTTCCGCAAAAGTTCGCGAACTCGGTGAACCGCAATAGACTTCAATGGACAGGCGAACTTGAAAAACTACAAACACTGTTTCTGGCCACAAAAGTGATGGAAAAGATGTTTCAAGGGGTCTAACACCTAGATGGGGGTCAGTAACTACAAAAGGAATTTTTTTTTTCAAAAAGACCTTATACTTCTTGAGAAAATCAATTTTAAAGATCTCGTACTGAGTGTGAGAAATGTTCCAACCGCCGCCGACTTTATCGGTTAATAGCAAGGCCCCCTTAAATGCCAGAAACACCAAATTTGCATGGGAATGTTAAGAAGAACAGTGGGAACAATAGGATAATTTTTTTTTTCAAACAGACCTTATACTTTTTGAGAAAATAGATTTTAAAAAATTACAAAGAAAAATAGTATACATTTAAATGTGTAAATGACAGTTCTTAGGGAAACCATTTCCGCCGACTTTAGCAGTTAATAGAAAAGGCCCCTTACATCCTAGCAAAACCAAATTTGCAGGATATGTTAAAAAGATAGTGGGAAACAATATTTAAAAAAAAAAAAGATTTTTTTTTTATTAAATTTTTTTTTTAATGTTCAGATAGTGGAAAATTTCCCCAAAAAATGGCATGGGGTCCCCCCTCCCGAGCCTCTGTAACCACTTGTCTCCAATGCAGGCTGGGATAGCCAGAATGCGGAGCCCCGGACCGACTGGGGCTTTGCACCCTGAGCTATACCAGCCCACATGGTCCATGGTATGGGGGGGGCTCCGGGGGAGAGGGGCGGCCAAGCCTTCCCCTCTCCCCCCGAGCCCTTGTCCAATCCATGGACAAGGGGCTCTTCCCCACCTCCGGTGCCCCAAGAGGAGGTGGGGGCGACGACTCCCTGGGGGGGTTCGTGGTAGCATCTGGGAGTCCTCTTTAAAGGGAAGGTTCAGGGAGGGGATTAAAAAAATAAAAATAAATTTCCACTTACCTGGGGCTTCCTCCAGCCCGTGGCAGGCAGGAGGTGCCCTCGCCGCCGCTCCGCAGGCTCCCGGTGGTCTCCGGTGCCCGACCCGACCTGGCCAGGCCGGCTGCCAGGTCGGGCTCTTCTGCGCTCCATTTCCTGGGACTTCTGCGTCCCACGCCGGCGCGCTGACGTCATCGGACGTCCGCCGGGCTGTACTGCGCATGCGCAGTAGTTCTGCGCATGCGCAGTACAGCCCGGCGGACGTCCGATGACGTCAGCGCGCCGGCGTGGGACGCAGAAGTCCCAGGAAATGGAGCGCAGAAGAGCCCGACCTGGCAGCCGGCCTGGCCAGGTCGGGTCGGGCACCGGAGACCACCGGGAGCCTGCGGAGCGGCGGCGAGGGCACCTCCTGCCTGCCACGGGCTGGAGGAAGCCCCAGGTAAGTGGAAATTTATTTTTATTTTTTTAATCCCCTCCCTGAACCTTCCCTTTAAGAAGGGGACCCCAGATGCCCACCCCTTCCCAGGAGAAATGAGTATAGGGGTATAAAGTACCCCTTACCCATTTCCACAAAAGGTTAAATGAAATAAAAACACAATGATGTAAAAAAGTCCTTTAATGTTCTTAATTACCCAGAAATACTTACCTGTACTTTTAACCATTTAAGGACCGCAGTGTTAAACCCCCTTAACCTTTCTGGCGGTAACCCCGAACGTAGTTCGGGGTAAGCCGCGCAGGAGGTTTTCTCCGTCCCTGCTGGGCCGATTTTCTTAATTTTTTTTTTGCTGGACGCAGCTAGCACTTTGCTAGCTGCGCCAGCACACTGATCGCCGCCGGCCTGCGCCCGATCGCCGCTATACGTTGCGGCGCGCGCCCCCCCTCCCAGATCCCGTGCGCTGCCTGGCCAATTAGTGCCAGGCAGCGCCGAGGAGTGGATCGGGACTCCCAATGACGTCACGACGTCGCTGACGTCATCCCGCCCCGTCGCCATGGCAACGGGGGAAGCCCTCCCGTTCTTTGAACGGGATTTCCTGATCGGAGATCGCCGAAGGCGATCGAAGAGGGCGGGGGGATGCCGCTGAGCAGCGGCTATCATGTAGCGAGCCCTGGGCTCGCTACATGATTTAAAAAAAAAAAAAAAAACTGCCGCGCTGCCTCCTGGCGGAATTTTTCATACCGCCTGGAGGGTTAAAGACCAAGCCATTTTTTACAATTCAGACCACTGCAGCTATAACGGTTTATTGCTCGGTCATACAACTTGCCACCCAAACGAATTTTACCTCCTTTTCTTGGCACTAATACAGCTTTCTTTTGGTGCTATTTGATTGCTGCTGCGATTTTTAGTTTTTACTATATTCATCAAAAAAAGCAAGAATTGTATAAAAAAAATGATATTTTTAACATTCTGTGGTAAAATGTTTCAAATAAAATAAAATTTCTACACAATTTTTTGTCCAAATTTATTGTGATACATGTCTTTGATAAAAAAAAAATCCAATAAGTGTATATTTATTGGTTTGGGTAAAGTTATAGCGTTTACATGCCAGGTTAGTATAAATACTCCCCAAATTACCCCATTTTGGAAAGAAGACACCCCAAGGTATTTGTCGAGGGGCATGGTGAGTTCATAAAATTTTTTATTTTTTGTCACAAGTTAGCAGAAATTGACAGTTTGTGACAAAAAAAAAAATCTTCAATGGACTCACCATGCCCCTAAGGCCCCGTTCACACTTGCGGTTTTGTAAAACGGATGACGCACCGGACCTAATCCGTACGGTTCCTATCTGGATCAGGTCCGGATCCGGTCCGTTTGCATCCGTTTTCCGTGCGGTATGAACACGGTTGCGGTCCGGATCCGGTTTCTTAAAGAGATAACAACCTGTAAATACCTGGGGTCTGGGAGGTCAGCAGAAGCTCTGGGGTTATTGTTGGAGACAGGTGGACGTGTGGAGACCATCCGTGGATACAGAGACTGCAGTTGGGACCATGGATCCAGTCATTTTTTACTCGTACCTGGGAATTCTCTCCTTCCTGTTGTTCACCTACTACTATGTGGGGAGAAGGCCTCACCTCCTCGTTATCAGACATATCATCAGACATGTTGCTGCCAAAGAGTTTCAGCATGAAATCCCTGCTGCTCCACTCTGTGAACGCTGGGCCCATGTGGTCCCCATCCAAAATGTCCACTACAAAAAGCATAGGAAGTGGGGTAGAACGTCCGGTTTTTATAGCCAGTGTGTTGTGCGCTCTCCGGTTCTCATTGGTTTGTATTGGCCGGATGCAACAGTCCGGCTACGCTCCGGATACGTCTGCCGGAGGAGCCGGACCAAAAAATAGCGCATGTTGGATCTTATGCCGGAGTCCGGATCCGGTCCGGCTCCGGTCCGGACAAAACGGACGCATGTGAACGGACGCATAGACTTTCATTGCTATGCCGTGCGTCCGTTCCGTCCATTCCGCATGCGGTCCGGCTCCGGATCGGCGATTCCGGACGACGACCGCTAATGTGAACCGGGCCTAAGTGAATACCTTGGGGTGTCTACTTTCCAAAATTGAGTCACTTGTGGGGTACTTGTACTGCCCTGGCATTTTGGGGGGCTAAATTGTGACCACCCCTGTAAGGCCTAAAGGTGGTCATTGGACTTTGGGCCCCTTTGCGCAGCTAGGCAGCAAAAAAAGTGTCACACATGCTATCACCATACTCAGGAGAAGTAGTATAATGGGTTTTGGGGTGTATTTTCACACATACCCATGCTTGGTGCAAGAAATATCTCTGTAAAAGACAACTTTTTTTTTTTTTTTTTTTTTAACACTAAATTGTCCATTTACAGAGACATTTCTCCCACCCAGCATGGGAATGTGTAAAAATACACCCCAAAACACATTATACTACTTCTCCTGAGTACGGCAATACCACGTGTGACACTTTTTTGCAACCTAGCTGTGCAAAGGGGCCCAAAGTCCAATGATTACCTTTAGGATTTCACAGGTCAATTTTACTTATTTGGTTTCCAGACTACTCCTCACAGTTTAGGGCCCCTAAAATGCCAGGGCAGTATAGAATCCCTACAAGTGACCCCATTTTGGAAAGAAGACACAAAAAATAAAATCTTCTATGAACTCGCCATACCCCTCACGGAATAGCTTGGGGTGTCTTCTTTCCAAAATGGGGTAACTTGTGGGGTTCCTATACTGCCCTGGCATTTTAGGGGCCCTAAACTGTGAAGGTAGTCTGGAAACCAAATGAATAAAATTGACCTGTGAAATCCTAAAGGTACTTATTGGACTTTGGGTCCCTTTGCACAGCTAGGCTGCAAAAAAGTGTCACACATGTGGTATCGCTGTACTCAGGAGAAGTAGTATAATGTACAGTATTTTGGGGTGTCTTTCCACCCATACCCATGCTGGGTGGGAGAAATATCTCTGTAAAAGACAATTTTTTTTACACAAAATTGTCATTTACAGAGATTTCTCCCACCCAGCATGGGTATGTGTGGAAAGACACCTCAAAACACATTATACTACTACATCTGAGAACGGCGATACCACATATGTGACACTTTTTTGCAAAGGGGCCCAAAGTCCAATGAGCACCATAAGGTTTTACAGGGGTGCTCACAATTTAGCCCCCCCCCCAAAAAAAAATGCCAGGACAGTAAACACACCCCACAAATGACCCCATTTTGGAAAGAAGACACCCTAAGGTATTCCGCGAGGGGCATAGTGAGTTCATAGAACATTTTATTTTTTGTCACAAGTTAGCGGAAAATGACACTTTGTAAGAAAAAAAATGTAAAAATCAATTTCTGCTAACTTGTGACAAAAAATAAAATCTTCTATGAACTCACCATGCACCTCAGAGAATTCATTAGGGTGTCTTCTTTCCAAAATGGGGTAATTTCTGTGGTCTGTTCTGGCATTTTAGGGTCTCCGCAATCATTACATGTATGGCCAGTATTAGGAGTTTCTGCTATACTCCTTATATTGGGCATACGGTTGATGCACTTTTTTTTCCATAAAAGGAAAAATGAACTGCAAAGTTTCTCTCATTCGCATTGTTCAATGTGGATGAAAAAATATGTGCCGAAAAATGTGAAAAAAAAGAGGAGCATGGTGTTTGCCAGGAGCACCGCCCACAAAATGTTCCAAACCCACTTTGCTCGTATGCCCTGGCAAACCCGATTAATCCATTCACATCGATTGATGTGGATGAAAAAAACGTTGCCAAATTTGATACAAAGTGCTTGCCAAAGCATAGGAACTTCAACACCGCCCCTCAGCTCATATGCCTCGGCAATAGTATCTTACTGTGGAGGAGAAATCTCGTCCTGCAGCGCTGCATGCACCGACGTGTGTAATCTGACAGATGCGCAATGCTTCTGTCAGGATGCACCATCAGTGCTGCAGCTGGTTGGTCAATCGATCAGAAAATTTCTGTCACTGTAGTGGGGCAGGCTGAACGCAAGTGCAGCCGAATGACCAGGCCTGATCGGGCAAAGCCTGCATTTTTAGTGGAGCCTACTCTAAGGTGACCCTAACGTACTTATATAGATCTGACTGCGATCAGTACTGATCACATACAGATACTATA